>NW_005187464.1:783574-792827 GCF_000239375.1 Pundamilia nyererei | reverse complement strand
CACACACACACACACACACACACACACACACACACACACACAGAAACTCACACTATTTTCTTCAGCTAGACTATCACAAACCCAGAACACATTCAGCCTTGCTAAAGTAACATGAAGACAACTGTAATGTATCTGTGAGTGTATAATGAGCTTATTATTACAAAGTCATTGTGCTGTCATTATTGTTGTTAGTTTGTAAAGCTATTGTAGGCTATTTGAATAAGACGAAACTACTTTATGGTGTAGGGGATTTTCTAATGAATGCATCTGAATGCATCTTTTATACATCTGAAACTGTTCGGTAACTTTAAGGTAAACAGAAAATACCCTTTACTTAACACTGTCAGGTAATGACTGAGAGACAACAGATACACTGTAAAATATGGGAGAATATCACAAACTGTAACCTTTAAAAAAGTCAGGACTCATCAGTTCAGAGATAAAAGCCTGTTTTCAACATAAGCTCATGACAATCTACAACACATCAAAGAAGGCGAATTTAAAATGCACAGGAATACATTTCCAATGCAAATAATCAGATTAATGTACCTGAAGCATTAGCAAACTAATTTTACTACTATTGCTACTACTACTACAACAAAGGTTGAGACAACTACAGCTGAGTTGTCTCAGGAGCTTGGACAGAAAAGCGTCTGGACTCTCACAGCTGAGTTATTTTGCATTTTCACTGGGACTGTCTGGACTGATGGCTCATATTTTTTTAACTGTTAGTGAGGAGGAATTTACTTTTTGTTTTGTTTTTGTTTTTTTTTAATACCAGTTGTATTTGTCAGTGTAAGAAGATTTTAGTTCGCTATGACTGCTGGATCGGAAACGTTGAAAGGTAGCGCTCGAGTGGTGCATTCTTCTCCTAAAATGCTGCCAATAGCTACATTTAAAAAGCTGGGATTAACACAGTTTACTGCGCTGAATGGAGCCATCGTTATTGCAGTAATTCAACACCAGCAGAACTGTAAGTTTATTTGAAACCAGTTAATCTAGATCTTGAAATGCAAATATAGATGTTGTAGAAAGTGGAATAACAGTGTGTGCCAGACTGTGTTTCTGCTTTATGTTATACATTTTGCTCCCTGAGGTACACATTTAAAATTAGAGCATTTATCAGTATAATAGCCTTGTGTCTTGTTACCCTTAAGGACATGAGGTATATGACATATTCAGATAGAAATGACAATCAATGCTTGACTACTCACCCAGCCTAAATCTAATCATAGTGCCCAGTGGCTGCCACAATGAACATGCTGTAAGTCTAATGACATGACTGCATGAGGTGATTGCATTATAGAGGGGAGGTAAATGTACCTGTGCATTTTTATGTGTCTATGCAAGTGTGCTTGTTTGAAGTATCTAGAGATTGTGTCAAACAATATAAGCCTTTTACAGTGATATAACATAGTAGGAAATGTACATGTGTAAGGGATTAAAGTAGGAGTTTAATATTATTTAGCTGTCTTACTTTCAGGGCCTTGGAATTGCACATCATGGCTCAGTGTCACTTTTTCACTGCTCACTGCAACATACAGGAAGGAGGGATTTTAAATGTTTTTATTACCATGTATTTTTTGTAATGTGGCGAGGAAAATGTCAGGAGTGTTTCACCGTAAGTGTCTCTGATGAGTGAACAAGGCATTTTAAAGAAACAATTATAGGCTTGGCTACCCCCCATGATGCAACGAGTACCTCTTCTCCTGTGAATTATAGACCACATCTGCATGTCATTAAAAATGTTCCTCTTTCTTCCATAGTCTGTGCTTTGTCCTTGTCTCTTTATGTTCTCTTCTGTTAAAGGGAATTCTTTCCCAGTGTTACCTGGAGCTTGCTCAAATAAGGTTGTCTAATTGTTGGGGGTCATCTCTCTAATACTGAAAGGTCTTTTGCTTGTAATATAAATCACCTTAAGACCCCTGTTGCTTTGAATTGGTGCCATAATGCATTAAAAATCAAATTGTTTGTTTTCTGTTGTTCACCAGAGTATAAAGAGATTGTTGTTTGATTTGGGGTTATAGCAAGTAACACTGAATTAAAGACTAAACAAGCACACCCACACAAGAAAAAAAGAATAAAGTTAAACAAAAATTGTGCACATTAAAGTCATTATCTTGGCACATTACATGTATACTTCAGAGGATATTTAAAGTTGTTCCAAAACTACAATATTTTTGTTGAAGCTAGCAAAAAACAAGAAGCAATGCAATGAGCATGAGCATTCCTGTGAGCTTAACTTTCTAGCTTTCATGTCTTAAGTGTTAATGTTTTGGTCATGCTTTAAATTAGTCCTTTGTGTATCTACAGTCCTCTCCTTCCCTTTTCATTTGTTAGATCCTGCGAATGAATCCTCTCAGTTGTTTTTCATGTGTCAATCTCCTCATTCTGGAATTCTGCTTTTTGTACTTTTCTATGTTTACAATTTTGGTTGGCTGGATAGATGGATGGATGGATGGAGCTGTCAGTAAAGGCAATTGTTGGTTTACTTCACGTCATGTTTTTCACCTCATTGTCTGCATCCCACCTGCAAGGGCTCAGAGCCCCCACAAGTGGTGCCTGTCGCAAGTAGTAATCTAGGTGATGATTAAGTTATCATTTTGAAACATACCATCTGTTGGTGGGCTACAGGTAGATGCCTTCGTCCATTTTTCCAGGTTTAAAGTCATTATTATCCCATGCTAGGCTATAACCAGAAACTGAAGAAATGGTACACCAGATTATAATAGTATCAATATCTAATGGATCAGGTGTTTCCTCTCTCAGCTTTTTAATATTTGCAGAGTACATGTGTCTTAGTCTTAGTTCAGGAATAAGTTAAGATGATTCAGTGTCGACCCATGCTGGGTTGGCTTTAGGGAGAAGTAATACATTATAGTCTGCAGCTGTGCAGCCCAATAGTACCACTGAAAAACACTGTAATTTGCCAGGTATAGCAATGTCAGTTGTAGCCTGTTTCATCTATCATTTCACAATAAAATTGTCACACAAATGCCAAAAATGTAGTAAAGGAGGAAAATGGCAAGAGCAAAGATTTGGACCAGGTACAACAATTTTGGAGGGGTATTAATTTCAGGTACTATTAATCTTTCTTCTAATTTATAAGCTCAAAGGTAGGATCATAACTTTTTTCAATAATTTTACAAATGCTAAACAGGTAAATATGTTTAAATATGGAAACGTAAGCAACGGAGCTGCCCCTTTTATTTGTTTAACAAAATGAAAGAAAATTTAGAAAAATGAAAATAATCTGGAAGTTGTAATTATACCTCAAGAATACCTCGAACAGCATCTTCAAATGGAGCTATGCAATGTGTGCATCTGACCAGTCTTAACAGCAAAGATATTCGTGTGTGTACCAGAAATATTCTTGTGTGCCACAGCAACATAACAATGGGTTCTGTGGTTAGTTTAAACAATAAGGGTGGCAAAGCTACTAAGCTACTAATATTAAATGCTTGTGAAATAACATTGTTATTCAGAGCATCAAGCAGGGCTATCTACAGTATCCTTTTCTACATCTACTGAGAGTAAAGTTCTATCTTCTCCATCTGTTGTAATCGTGCAGTACGTTATATTAAGAGGCTTGAAAGGCTTGCCTCTTTTAAACAGATGCATTTTGATCGGAGTCAGTAATGCCTACAAGAACACACTCTAATCTTTGTGCACAAGCTGGCAATATGAATCTACAATGTCACGAACATTTCAAATTCTTTTCTTTTCCATTCATTTTCTTATTTGCTTATCAAATATGGGGTCATGGAGGGTGCTGGAGCCTATCCTAGTTGTCCCGGGATTGCATCTTGTACAGTTCACCAGTCTATTGCAGGGATAACAGAGCACTTACACCTGTGGCCAATTTAGAATAACCAACCCGAGAACATCCAGATTTCACAGAGATGCCAAGCAAGTTGGTGGATTCAAATCGAGGACCTTCTTTTTGTGAGTCATCAATTCTAACCACTGCAGAAGCGTGCCACTGCTTGTCACCATGACAAGCATTACACTTTCATGTATACAAGCCCAGGAACGATTTTGAAGACTACTTGAGGAAAGCTTTAGCAACTATTTAGAGACATTGTTGTTTTGTAACTTTGTTGTTTGTAGTGTGAACATACAATATATTAACTAAGTGGCTGTTGGGTACAGTCATACTTTTATATTATTACCACCACCAAATCCTGTCACATTTGACCTCTGATCTCTTCTTCAAGGTCAGTAGTCTGAAACTGAAAGTCAAAGAGATAATAATGCTATACAGAGCTATTTAAAACTGTTTCTTTATACATTTGTTTGTATTAACAACATTTATAATATATACCACCCCATCCTATATGAGTCAACAGTTTCCGAATGTCTTTGATTGCTGCCAGTAACTTCTAATGGTGAGGCATCTAAAGACTACAGAAAGTCACTGCAACTGGCCAAGAAATAGTCCTGATCTTAAGCTCCAGTAAAACCACAGCTTGTTATATTTACACATCCATTTATCTGAAAATGAGATCTAACGTTAATAAAGGCTACCCAATTTCCTTGTATGCGTTTCCAGCAAGCTTTAAGGAACTGACTTTCTGCAAGTATTTTACCCAATATGTCAAAGTCTGCCATGATCCAGCACAGAGTTTTCAGTGTTTTCATTTCCAGAAGTCGAATAAGATGCCAAAGACCATTCTAGATATAAATTTGTCAATACTTAACACACTCCTGCACTCAGCACTGTATACACTAATCAATCAATTGAAATCATATTCACTGCAAATTAAAGCCTTTCTAAACATGCCATTTGTTATTTCCTAAGAAAGATATGACCAAGATTTAGAGAAGACATACTCTGACCTGCTGTTACGGCAGGAATATTGAATTGTTTCTTGAGAGCTGCCGGAGTGTCATTTTTCAGTATGAATGAGGCCTGCAGATGGGAAATGAGGTTACCATGCCAACTGATGTCCCTGTTTTGAGCAGTGAATTTATAGATGGGAAATAGTTTTCTAGTTAATCACAGGCCGCTAAATTGAAAATCCACTTTTAGTTCGTGCTAAAGACGCAAACGATGTTCCTCTGTAGCTAAACATGGGATCCTGATCCTGAAGTTGGCCCCATAACTGCTTGCAAAAGGATCATCCAGAAATCCTAACCCATTATCCACCACCAGCGTGCTTTCTTAAGAGAGCATAATTATAGAGTAGATGTACATTACTCTATTCATGAACCATTTTCTATAATCTAGCAGTCTGGATATAGTGTATATTTGCCTACTTTATAAGAGCCTTTGACAGATTTAAAAAACACTCTACTAAACATTGTTGGAGGCAAAGCACATCTCCATATGGCCTCCACCAGTAAGATAGAGCACCACAAAACGTTTACTAATGGCTCAAAGAATTTATCCAGCTGCCAAACTCCAACAGATCCCAACTCAATCAAGTATTCATGAGAAGGACCTAAGCTAGTGAGAGGGGTAGAACCCCCACCCCACCACCCCCACACACCCTTCCCAACCCTTACCTAACTCAAGCCTAAGACCGATGTCTGATGTGACTCCAAAACCTAAAAGCAGAAAACGAGAGTCAAAATATGTGACTCCCGGCAAGAGCAAGAAGAGAAAGATGTTTCAGAGACAGTGGTAACTCAGTGAAAAAGTACAGCAGTTTTGAAAAGTACATTTTATTGTCAGGTGTTGTTGTTTGCCCACTAAAGCTATCCTTAAGCTCACTAAGTAAATGACAGAAGTAGTCTGCCCACCTCCATTAGCAAACCACAGCATCAAAGCTTTGCTACAGGTTTGCACTGCGCTGAGATTTTATGTAACAGGAAGTTTCCTGCACTGTTTACTGTTGCTGTCATTACTTGTTCTTATCCTTTTCATGGTTACACTCTTTGTTTACTACTGTCTACTGCTGAATTCATCCAGGAGGGGGTTACAAGCTGGTGGACTCCTTGTGCCAGTCCCGAACACAGATAAATGGGAGGGTTAAAACCGGTGTCAAATCAAATACGTGGATCCATCCGCGGGGGTGACCTGCTGGGAAATAAGGCAGCATCTAAAAGGACCTTTAAACTGTTGAATTCTTCCAAAAGACAAACATTTCCTGCCGCAGTAAACATAGCTGAGTGGTTAGCTGCTAGATTTCTTCTCTGAAGTAAGTCTGTGCAACAAAAACAGTGTACCACAGTCTTGCTCGAGAAAGTCAGCGCAATGGATTAATTTAGACACATGACTATTTTGGTTTATTTGCACCATAGTCAAAGTCTATTTTGGTAAAATTAGCCCCTGGTGAAAGACACCCACAGAGATCCTGTGTCAATGCCCAGACTGGTCAGAGTCAAGATACAGAAGAGATCTGCACATTATTAATATTGTGGATGATCACTTAAATCTATCTTACCAGAATATTCTTGAGTTATCCCAAGACTGGATGCATTATGAACCGTTTCACTGAATAATGACTCATGTCAGGACTAAAGATGAATTAATATGAATTTAATTACACAGACTCCCCTTTAATATCTTAAAAAAAAAAACTAATTGTTCCTGATGGAAATTTTGTTTTGTTTTGTTCTACCTTCATTTATCCTTTTCTATGTACTGCTAAAATTATCACTGTCATTGTAGTTAGAATGATTTCTTTTCTTTTGATTTAATCCAGATCACCCAGTCTGACCAATGAAATTGACTGGTTTCTGTATAGGCAATGGGGAAGTGTGACATTAACCCCATAAAGGATTGTATACTGATGTTGTATTTTTATGTGTTGGCGCCAAGATAATGATGATGTTAAGAACTACTTGGGACACAAATATACAAATATGTATCTATGTACAGTATTCTAATGTTTGTAACCATACAGACATCTGCTGAAACCACAGTATCTAAACTAAAGAGGCTGGATAGCATCAATCATGTACTTCACTGTTCTCTGTACACTCATCCCTCTATGTCCACATACTTTCCTATTGGTTGTTTTTTATATACCACAGAATCAGAATAAGGAAAAATAAGTTTTTAAATATGTTGCCCCTTTTTCTATGGAAGGAGAAGTGGTTTGTCTGAGGGAGTTTATGCCTGTTTTAAAGGAGGAAAACAGTTATGTTATAATGTATGCTTTTGTTGTTTTGTTCACTTTCTTGTAAAATTAACAAATAAAGCTGTCATGTGTGCCAGTTGTATTTGTTTATTTAGTTATATTTATTAAAATCTCTGCTGCCTTCTCACTTTAAATAAAGCATTTCAGTCTGTGTGAGATTTTTACCTGATTAAATAAACAGACATACAATTATTAAAGGCATGAAACTGCAAGCACACCCCAAACAAAAAGGCCTTATTGAAGAATAAACAGAAAGACTAAAGTGAAACCTTATAGGTGGTTAGATTTTATCTTTACACTGTGATCTCATAGGGATGAGACTATAATATGGTAGGCTTGCTCCATGATGAACTGGCTAAAATAGAACTGCTTTTGGTTAGTTTGTTGAACCGATTCTGTTTTGGCCATGTCATCGTGTCATTTTAGGATGTCAAGCTCTTCCTCTTAAGACACTCATCATCATAGCAGAATGAGCCTGGCAGTGACAGTAATAAAGAGCTCCATCTGTGCCTGGCAGGCAGAGGCAAATGAACTAATTAAGGTCTGGTGAAGTCTCCTCTTTCACCTACTGGCAATGGCAGCCATCATCCACGTCGTGATGAAAAGGAGAGAGTGCAAGGGTAATTAAATACCAGCAGGGGCCGCGGGGCAAACCTAATAACTCTCTGTAACAAGCCAATAAGAGACTTATTGCTTAAGGGCTTGCACAACCCAAAGCACGTTAATAGTGAAGATGATCACTTACCGCACATAAACATTCAGATGGGTTGTTGTTCCTGAGAAAAAATTGACCTTGTCGAAGATATCTGCAGCAGCGAAGGGACAAAGTACAAAAGGCCTTTTTATGCTTCTGTTTATTTGCCACAGTGCTCACGTTGACTCGAGTCAAGCTCCTCATGTTAACTCAAAAATGCTTTTCTGTGCTCAGAAGAATTCATTCTTATTGCAGCAGGTCGCCATCTGCTGGCATTAGAATGCTTTTACAGCCCTGTTCTGTTTTTTTGTATCCTGCATATAGCATATAACACTCATTGTATTTGTGCATTTGGAGCAATGCACTGATGTTTAAAGAAAAAGTGCAATTATTGTCAGTACTGTTAGTGTTATTTCTCACTGAATTGGGTGGGGAGCATTTTAATATGGCACTGTCAATATAAAAAGTCCATTCCTTAAATTTTATGCCAAACCAATTTACAACCGGCCTTGTTTATTGCTCTCATACCCATCCCTAGTGCCCATTAGTCCTTTCCCCCGTCACCTAATATGCACAAACACAACCAAAAAGCAAGGAAACAAAAGAAAAAACATTCTTTTGTTTTCAGTTTTGATATTGCAGGTACTAGACATTTCAAATGTCAAGTAGGACATAGATTTATTCTAATTTTGTATTTTTCCATATTTTCAGGTTTTGTACATCGTTTAATTTCTGTATTGGCCAAAGTCAATTTTGCCATTTCACTTTATTAATTCATTTGTAATATTCTTCAATTCAGTTCAATTCAATTCAATTTTATATAACAGCAATCACCGGAAATGTTATTTATATTGTAAGGTAAAGAGCCTACACCGAGTATATCAGATGGACAGCTTAGGTTGAGCAGTTTGGAGAGAAAGTCACGAGGCAAGGTTAAGATGGTCTGGTCTTGTTTTATGTCAGCTAATTAAGACGCATTTTACTCTTTTTAGTTTAGGTTGACTTCACTGTAATAACTTTGGAAGTTAACCCCTTTTGTTTGTTTGTTTTTTAAGCATTATTCCGCACGACAGAACGGTAACAAAATGTCCCTCCAATGTTCAGGCTGCAGTGTTTTAGTATTAAAAAAAATACAACATTTGGCATGACCGCGAGCCAGAAAGTCATATAAACGTCATGACGAATGGAAGAGAGGAAATTTACAATATGTTCAGCTTCCAGGGGTGACATGAAGCTGTATATCTTTCACGAGCAAAATAACAGCTGTGAGGATTTGGGACGCACAGAGTTAAAAACATGGAGGGAGCGGAGAGCGTCTGCCACAGCTGCCGTCACGTTCCTACGGCAACGCGCTGAAGCTTCCTCCCGGAGGATCATGGGAAGCAATTCTGGCTACTGAAGCGGAGGGAGTTTCGAAATATTTCGTGATTATATACGGTATAAATTCCAAATAGGTAAGTTATAATAAAAT
>NW_005187464.1:746390-782237 GCF_000239375.1 Pundamilia nyererei | reverse complement strand
GTAGTGAACATCTGTAACAAAATTATCCGATCCGATATTTTCACAGGGAATTCCTCAAGGCTGTCCCTCCAGGTTTCCTGTGATGGGACACGTGTGCTATTGGTGGCCATAACTGGGCAAGTTTTCCTGTGGGAATGTATAGACGTGAAGGATTTGACAGGATTGCGAGATGGTCCAGTCAAAGGACACTGGGCTCTGATAAAGTCCCTAGAAGACACCATCCTGCCTTCTTCCCAAGACAAAGAAGCATCCCAGCACACAATTTTTGTCAAGACAGAGGTCTGGTTTCTAAACAGAATCCATATTTGTGCCATATTTAAATCAACAAAAGCATTTTAAAGACCTTCTCATCATTTCTTATTGTCTAGAGATCTTATATGTTTTTTTGTCATCCAAACTACCTCAGGTTATGGGTGATAGCTGCTTATCTGCCTTTGTTTTCACATCTGGGAAGAAGCTTGTTATCACTTGCCTTAAGATTAAATGGAAAGAAGGTCACATGAAATCAGGGTGAGTGAACACATTGCTGTAACAGTAAGACTCTCCTTGAGTAAATATAATTCGAAACATTTAAATAGTAAATTTAAATACTAAACATATAGAACTAAAAGGACTATTTTTTTCCTTTTAGTTTTGTGGGATACAGGATACAGTGGGTCACTAAGACATATCCCATGTCTCGTCTCACTCCACCATGCCAACCAGTCAAGTCCAGAGGGGCTTTGGTGCCAGCCTTCTCACCAGACGGCCGACTGTTAGCCATTGTTCTGAACCAGAGGAAACCTAAGGTGAGCATGTAGCTTCTTTCTTTTTTCACATCTACATTTTTTAGGTCCATTGATCAGTAGAAACATAAATCAAAACGTGTGTTGCCTGTTGGAATTTAGGCTACACAGGTCCTCTTTGTGAGCATGCAGAATTTTGTCTCGATATCAAGTGGCCTCGGAGGATGTGGAAGTAAGAAAATGGAGATCCCCTCCAAATACATAAGGTCAGTGTGTACAAGTAAAAATGATTTGCACTGTGCGACAGTCATCCAGTTTGCGAGAAAACTTCTATTTAACAGTCACTGCTAGATTGTACAGTATTTACAAGAAATAAACAGCATTGCATGATTCTTTCCCAGCATCCCAGGAAGAGAAATCAACTATATATATACAAATGTGTTAAAATTGCCAAGAAGTGCAATCAAGACTGCCACTACTACTAAATGGTGTGATGTATCACACAAGGCTCTCTGTGGTTGAAAGTATTTTGGGATCTCTGTTGGAATGATTCTTATCTCATCCCTGAGTCTGCTCCCATGTGAGGTTTTCTCATGTTAAAATAGCATTATTTGTCATCTCTAAGTGTTTATGAAACGGGAGTTTATTTATAACATTATGTAGCCTTCACCATAATATGTAAAGTCACTTGTTAGGGATGATTTGGTCCTATATATGTAAAAATTAGCTGAAACTAATTGCATTTCTTCTCTTTCAGGTCCTATTGGGTGGGCAGTGTCAGCTGGTCCCCTGGAGGCCTTTTCTTCGCATGTGTTTTGAAGCGAGGCTCTCTTCTTATGCTGGCTCGCCTTGGGGGTCTGCTCACTTTAACAAGCTCTGGTTGCAATGTCGACTTTGGACCTGCACACTTCCTACCCCTGCACCCTCTCGTCACTTACCGGTATACTTTATTTAAAGGCTGTCGTGCTTGTCACTTACTACTCCATTTGAAAAGTTGTTGATTGGTTTGAGCATATGTTCCCTTTCTTTATTTTGTTCTAATTTCTGTGCTGATCTTATGTTTCTCTATGAAGTCCACCCATGTCTACAAGGAATGGGGAAGCCTCTTTGTCCAGCTCCAGTTTGTCTGTGCGGGACGTGATGAGACAGCGGTATTCTGTGACCTGGCATCCACGACTGTTGTATCTCATTGTGTCTGATGGTTACATGGCCACAGTGATGAGGGTGTTAGACAGGCCTTCTCCTGCCCTGTTACTAAAAACACTTCTGAAGGACACAAGAAAAGATCTTGAGAAGACCAGCCGAATGCTGGATGAATCACAGGTAATTAGCCCAGGACTTTTAGAAAATTATTAGTACTCTAAGCATTACAATTTACGTATATTTGTTATTTCTAGAGTCATGTAAAGGCATGGTTGGACTCGGTATCCTGCTTGAATCTGGACCTCAGCCTGGATGTATTCAGTCCCACTAGTACATGTCGACCCAAGACCACAGGCTCTTTCATTTCAGCAGCCACAAATGGATCCACTTTGCCTCAATTTCTGCTGGACCAGCAGACACTGGGTGGCACAAAGGAGCTTCTTGAAAACATACAAGTCAGTCACATATTATTAGAGAGAAATTTCTTGTTTTAGTCTGGGTAACACTGATTTATAATGTGTCCTCCTGATTGTTTTAATCTGCTGTTTGTGTGTGTGGCTTCCTAGGCCGTCTTTGAAGATGACTCTGATCTAGATGGACGTCCTGCCGGTTCTCATGTGGAGGATGGTGGTCGTTTGGAGTTTGCATCAATGTTTGACACGATCCATGCCCTAGAGACACACGCTGACACCTCATTTGTTACTGGCCAAGATTATGAAACTGATTCTGTTGAACTGGAGAGGGAGACTCTTCTTCACCGTAAACTTGGGAAGATCCAGAGTAGACTGTTGACTGCGTGGGCCTTTGGCATCTCTCTTGGAAATGCAGTGGAACACAGAGCTCCTCTGCTGAGGCACACCCTGCACTTTGTGGTTCGATTTGCTGCTTTACTCCATTTGGTACCCAACTCTGTCATCCATACAGGAAGAATGAATACCTCGCCATTTACTTGGCTCTCACAGCTCATCAAGACCCTTATTTCTTTCCTTTCCTGGGATACTGTTCACTCAAATGGGCCCAACTGCTTAGGGCTGATGGTGGAGTTTACGAAACAGATAATATGCCTTATTCTAAACCCTCATCCTGACTCCAAACACATGAGCCAATGCCTGGTATCATCTGAAAGTCTATCCAGAGTCATGCTTATATTGCAGCTTATCTCTGATTCTCTTGACCACACTTACTGCTTGCAGCAAGAATCTGACTGGCCCTCTATTGAGAAGCAATCTGCTTCACATCCACCGCAGCTCTCCTCTTCAGATATATATCATGTGCCTCAGTTACAGGATGAGAAAGAGGAGAAATCAATATTTGTACCTCAAGCTCAACCTGCTCCTCAGCGACCGTCCAGCAGGTTGGAACAGACTTTTTCTCTACATAAGTAGTTATAAGCAAAGCTTAGCTTTAGCCACTAAATTTCATGTCGTCCACTGAATATAAGGCTTTATCAAAGTCTTACAGAATTTGATTTTGTTGTTTTTTGTTTGGGGCAGATTGTTGGGAGTGTGGCAGCTGGTGTACAGGGTCACCCAGCAGTATAAAGAAGAACTAAAAAGATTTAAAGGCTATGATGGCTGGGACGAGGAAGATCAGCATTTGTCTGTCATCATGTCCCAGATTCAGACAGCACTGCAGGGTATTGGAGAAAGACTAGAAGAGGGCCCCGCACTGCTGAGTTATCCAGGTATGGAGCAGGATGGATAACTACAGTATTTTTTTTAAACGTAACTCTGATGCCAGATACAGAAAGTGAAAAAACCCAAAAAGATACAAAAAGTTGTTTTTTATTTTACCAAATATTACCAAATATAACAGTTACGCTTTATGTATTAAAAGACAAAATAAGCACACAGAAATAGTGCATCTTGTTTTGGTGTTGTTTAACTAAAAGTTTGTCCTTTGTTGCACTAGGTGAACATCTTTTCCTGTGTGGCTTATACCCGGAAAGTGCCGATGTGTGGCGGTTACAGATTTGTCAAGAGAGTGACAAAAGTAAGAACAAGTATATTTCAGGTTTTACATTAGGGCACCAGACTGCATAGTCACAGTCAGTTTAAAATAGTCATTATATGCCTCTCTTGTTAGGTCGTGATCGTAGTGTCTTTCAGCAGACACGGCTTTGTCTGGCTCTCCTGTATAGTCTGCTATCACAGTACCAACTAAAAGAAGCCCAGCAGCTGGGGGACCACATGTCTCAGCTGATACTGTACAGGGCTCGACAGGAGAAGGACAGCGTGACCTCCAAAACTTCATCTTTGAGTAAGTTTCGAGAATCAAGATGTTAAGTAATTAAAGCCATTGTTGGAAACTTTCTAATAAATCCTTTGCAGTTAGGCTTGTTTGTTTTTAACAGGGATAATGTTCATTATTTAACAATGGAAATGTGATATTTGGAGGCAAAAGATCAGTTCACTACATTAGATGCAAGCAATTACAACAGATGGTTTTAAACAACAGATGACCCAGAAGAGACATTATTTGATAAACAGACCAAAGGAAATTGAGGAAAAACAAGGCAGTAACTATAAGTGATAGCAGGTCTTATTACATTTAACAAAGTTTTAGGGCAGTAGTGTACTTTTTTGTTCTTGATGTGATCTATCACACAGTTACTGCAGATTGTTCTGTGACCATATTCTGCTGCATGCAGTACATCATTTTATATTACCTCACGCTTTAAAGCATGCAGGGTGCACATAAAAAGAGTCATTAGCATGAAATACTTTGATTCGACATTCACATACATCTCTCTGTCTACAAGACCAGGCTTTAAAAGCTGCTTTAAAGCAGAGTTTACTGTCTGCCTTTATGTCTCATAGATAGGCAGTAGGTTACAGTCTCTCAGAATAACTTTAAAAAGCACAATTTGACCACAGTGGAAATCAAATGTGTTTATATGAGTTCTATATGAAAACCAGCTGCCAGCTGGAGAAGTAGAAGGGTGGCAAGACAGGAAAATTGAACACATTTTCAGACTGTTTCTCTATAAAGACATTGATAGTGTTAGTGTACACATGAAGTGTCATGGAAACTTTATTTTCATACAATTCTGAGGGGAGTATTAATGTCAGATAATAGTGGGAAAACTGACTTCATCTGACTATCTGACATATAGTTTAGACAAACCATAATTCTAATTTACTGGTTATATGCAGAAATCAAGTAACCAAATCACTGTAAATAGAAGATGTTATTTATTATCTCTGCCTTTACACCCTTCAGTAGATTCTCTTCCTTGCCCATGGCTCCCGATGGACCTTCACAATGACGCTGCCATTGCGGTGGTTCAGACACTGGGGAGATTCATGGCCTCTTACTTCACCAACCAGCCGCTCTTCGTCCTGCCCGCTCATAATGTCGTAGTTCTGCCTCCACTACATCTACCTCATGGTGTGTTGACAACTTACTCATCAGTTAAAAATTTATTAGGATTTATTCATAACATGTATTGTTGTATCATGTAATATGTCTTTCCTCAGCCCCTAGTGTTGAGCGTGTGGTGTCGTTGTGCCAAGAGGAGGTGGCTCGTGCAGTTCGACAGCAGCATCTTTCGGAAGTATGGACAGTGGACTATGCTCAGGACCTGCTCCTGATAGGGGGTCTACTTCCTGAGTCTGTTTGGTTAGCTTATCATCTGGGGGACTGGAAAACAGCAGTGTCTCTGAGCCTGGCGTACACCAGTTACTGCACCAACCATTTTGACTTCACTCGGTCAGTTTGAAAACGTATAACAAACAGGCTGATGTTTTTAGAATATCGTATATTAAACTGCATAAACAGAAGAGGGTTGATGGATGGACTTCAATATTTGTGAATTTTTTTTTCCCCTGTGACATGTTTTATGACAGGCTCAGGAGGAGAGAGCTCCACCTGCCAGCAGTTTTAGAACCAGAAAGCATTTTTCAGGCGGAGTTGGAGTCTTTTCTGGGCAACAAGACTGCCTCCCAAGATTGCATTGATAAAGATGCTGACAAGAGCTTATCAGGTTAGTGAGACCTGACTTCTATGAGGTGATCCCAGTGCACATGAAACCTTTTAACCTTGCTGTCTGTGCTATTGTTTTGTCTTTGCGTGGTTGTTTTTTAAGATCCTTTGGAAGGAGAAGACTGGGACTTGTTACAGATCTCCATACAGGAGATTCTGAAAGCTTCAGTCATTGCAGGACTGAATGTTTTATCTTCACCCTTGTCTACCTTGCTGGACAAAGCCAAAGACCTGTGTTCTTCCCTACCTATCTTGGTGCCCAGTGGACTGTATCTTCCCTCCCCACCTCTGTACTGTCCACAGCCTTCTCCCAACACACAGGTGCATTAATAGAAGATCAGTGTTTGCATATGGTACATTCACAGGATAATTGTCTGCTAAATGTTGTGCGTGTGTCTCATGATTAGGATCAAATAGGGACAGAGGGGCAGTTTGCAGAAATCACATGTCGACACAAAGTCTCTATGGATCTTCAAAGATTAGTGTTGCTCCTAAGATCTGGCCGGTGTTGCCGTTCTGCTGCTCAGTGGTACATCAGCTCTCTGCGCCGTACCAGACACCTGCTACACAAGGTATTTCTTCGCTTAAGGAAGGGCTTAAAAAAGAAGTGGGATATTCTAGTTTGAATGAATGATTTAGATAATTAGAAAACAACAACTAAATTTCTTGTTTACAATTTTGTATTACGAGTGTGTTCTAAAAGACACATGAAAATGCTTTTTGTCTCACTGCCTACCCTTTTCTTTTTTTTAATAGATCTTCATTGGTCCGCTATGCATATGGACAAAATAATGTGGTCGATCATGTCCTGTGGAATAGGTGGTGGTAAACATTTTTCTGTCTTTAATCAGATCAAGAAGAAGTATTCTCATCGATCCGCTGCTGAGGAGGAAAAGGCTTTCCCGGATGGCTTGATGAAGTTCATCACTCGTAGTGGTTTTTTCAGAAGGGGGCCGAATAATGATGGTCACCTGGACTCTGACATCATTCAGACTATTAGTAAGATGCTGCTTACTGTAAATTGTGGATATAATTGGTGATGATCTAGTTTCAGGTTACTTGTATTAACCATATTTCTGCTATGAAGTTGTTTTCAGGGAGCTGTGTGCTCTATGCTGGATGCTTCATGTCAGAGACCAGCTCTCAATATGTTGCAGGAGGTATCAGGCTGCCAGAGAGCATGTTACAGATGAAAAGGTACACTTTTTTTGAGTGTGAATGTGCAATTTATTCTCTATTCTTTAGCCACTGATGCCTTCTAAATGCTCTGGTATATTTATGCTCCTCAGTTTTCTGGAGATTCTGAAGTGAATTCTGCCTGTGTTGATGCTCTCCTTTGGGCCTGTCGACTTCTGCCTTTCTCACGCTTCCTTAGTGCTGATGAAATTCTTCAAGACATACTGCTCAGCCTCATGTCTGAACTACCTCCTGTGTCTCTGGTGACAATCCCTTGTCTAATTATACATGGTATCTTATGATGAAAGACACTCTAGTGACTACATTTTTCATTCTTTGGTTTGTCTTCTTTTTTCTTAGGTTGCAGACACACTTGTAAAAGCCTTCCCAGAGGAGAAAGAGTCTGTCAGAGTCCCTTTGAGAGAAAAGTATAACTCGCTGTTGGAGAGGCTGAGGCAGTGCAATGTGCTTGGTACAGACCCCACTTTTTGTTTGCAAGTTGCTTTGAAGTGCTGTGCAACACTTAAAGAAATTAATAGCTTTTGGCTTTAATCCTTCTTTTAGCATTTTAAATGCATAGAAGGCAGTGAAAGCCTTCATCTTATATTTTAAAAGGCCAGATGTGATGCCTATATAATAATTTATTATGGTCTTTAAAACAAGTCATAATAGTAGTGTTTGAGCTTTGATTTCTGTTGAAAACACGTGATAACTGGATGCTGATTCTCTGTGTAATATCTGATTCCTAGATGGGATAAAAGAAGAAGGCAACGAGCTCATGGTGATTCTCATTCAAGACAAACACAGGCAAAGGAGGAAACATCTGGCACGACTAGAAAGGCACTTGGCTCCCCCTGTGCTCAATCTGTGGGAGAAAGAGGATGAAGAGGAGGATGATCAGGAACATGGGATGGCCATGTTAGGGCAGTTGTCATTGGGTACAAGTCTGAGTACCAGCACCATAACTGACTGTGGTTTCCCATCAATGCGAATTGATGGAGACACAACAGATGATACATCTGGGGCAGTCTCTCCTGAACAGTATTCTAGAGCTATGACCGGGTAGGCAGTGTGAAATACTATCACTGCCATTATTCTGTGGTGTTGTGTGTCTTATTTGTATCTTATTTTGCGTTATGTGATTGTTTCAGAGTCAAAAGAAAGGAGAAAGAAAGAGAAAATGAAAAGAAGACTGCTGTTAAGATTGAAAGCGTAATTCAAGAGGAGAGTAACCAAGGCAGTGCCAAGAAAATAAGGGAGCCCTCCCCACCAGTGGTTGGGACCTGGGAGTTTGAGCTGGAGGATGAGGAGTACTTGAGTTTCCTGGAGCTCTTCCTCAGCTACGTGCTAGAGAAGGATAGTACCGATGGTGGGGACTCGAGCAGTGAACTACCTTTGTTTAAGGGCTACTGCTCTGAGCTGAGGAAGAAGGAGTTGCATTCTCTCACCTTTGACGTGCTCACCACCATACATCGTCGTCAAAGAGATGGGCTCAATCCAGCAAGAAAACACCCAGGCCATGATCCACCTGTATTCAGAGCTGGTTATTGCTACAGACCTGTAAAACATGGCACAACACCTGAACTGCAAACTTCCTCTGTCTGGAATGAAACCCCCATAACCAGGTCTAACCCTTCTGCCAGTTCTCATCCTGGACTGAGAATAGGGCGGCAAAAAGGTTTGTTTGGCCTCCGACAGCAAAGCAGTGTGCCTTTAGACCAAAGAGTGATGGGAGGGATGTCTGGTAGTGAAAGTAGGCCTATTCAAAGTGCTTCAACCACTGCACAGCCATCAGATAACATATTTAGTCCTTCAGTGTCTGTGGAAGCTGTAACTGAATTGCAGCAGGGCTTGGATACTCAATTGGAATCTAAGTTTCCAGAACTGGGCAGGCTGCTGGAGTGGATGGTTCGCTGGGCTGACAAAAGGGCGCTAATGGGGCATCATGGTAGAGTAAAGAAAGATAAAGCAGGAAAAGTTGGACGAACAGCAGATGAAGGTGTAGTGATTCGTGTCAAAGCCTCAGCACCTGCCATCCTTACTTCCCTCAGTTTGCTGGAGCGCAGGTACACCGCTCAACTTGGGATGGACTGCTTTAGCGCCCACTTCCGAGTCCCAGAAATGGAATGGACAGTAGCCCCTGTGCTGCAGTCTGAGGTGGAAAGTAAGCTAGAAAGAGAGAGCAGTGTTGACACAGGCTACCCCGGATCAGCTAACACTCCTGTCACTGGTCTAGATCACAATCTACAGCAAGGAGAACTATCCATGTGAGTGCCCAATATTTTATTTACAGTCATAAATTTCTATATTAAACAAACTGGACTGACACACATTCAGAGGATGTCTTTATCGAGCCAGTCTGTACTTGCCAGTCAGTTTTTTTTGGATTATAGGTGGCCAAATGAAATCTACTCTTTTATAGATAAGTCTTGATCAGTTTATAAAACTGGGTTGTGTTTAGTTATGGCCTCCTGTCCTACTTTTTCCTACATGTTGCTGTTCTGTTGGTCCTCTGTGCCATTTAGCTGCCTCTCCAGTGAGTCGTTCTTATTTTCTTCCTTGCAGTGGTTCTCATATAGATGAACCAGAAGAGCTGAAGAGTCACCAGAGTCCTCTCCCTGCTGTCCATAATCAGCTGACTTTTGATGCGCCACACAGACCGTCAAGTCCAATACAGCCATCTCTCGATGACTTAGATGTTACACCTGAAAAAGACTGTATGACGCTATGTTATACTGCAACATGAAGGCTGCCATAACACAGTTTTTTGTTAGTTTGTTTTTTAAAGAGAAAATACTAATGGATTTATATTATATTTCTAGGCAAACACAGTGACAGTGAGGGCTTGGATGTGTTGTCTTCTGGTTCCAGTGGAAAAAGCTGCACACCCAACATGGTTAGTATCCTCTGTTAACATTCCCAGTATTCATCTCTATCATCGTGACTGTCAAAGACAATTTGATTGTTGTTTTTTTCGTTTTCAGAGTTTAAAGCTTGCAGACCTAGACTGCTCAGAAAAAACTGACAATATATCCAGTTCCACCTCTGTGTAAGTTATTATACCTATACCTATATATAATGGTGACACTGTTTTCTCAGAGGAGAACATTTAATTTGTTCAGTAATGCATGTTTCTCAGACATTTCTAAAATTTAAAAAAATCTCTGCAAATCTAAGCATGCAAAATTATTGGTGAAATTTCCTGTACAGTCATGCTGGAAGCATACAAGAACCTCCACACCCAGAGCCTCCTGCACCTTCCATTATACAGTCTGAGGCTACAGTCCAGGCAGAAACTTCTGATTCAGCTGGCATGCCACCCCCCAAACCATCTGTAGCTCCTTCAAATTTTCATCCACAAAGCTCCACAGCTAGTGGAGCCACTGCATATTCTCCAAACTCCAATCAGCCGTCAACCACCCACATTCCACCAATGAGAGAACGTCTGGGTGAAGACTTATTCAGGCTGGTTCAGGTAAAAATGGGACCAAGCAAAAGGGAAGGATTGGATTCAAAAGATTAACGCTGAACTGAGCGTATTTGTCCTTTCATTGCAGCATATCAACTACATGAGTCTGAGAGAGGTTTTGGGAGTTACATTTGCCAACCTACAACTTGCCCAGCAGAGTGCTTCTTTGACCCACCCAGACATGAACTCCTCAGACCGTAATGTGCCATCATCTTCCACTACCAGGTTCGTTCCTGAACCAAGCGCCTTACCCAATCAAGCTACCGTCTCTGTGCCACATCCAGTACAGACATATTCAGGATCCAAGAATACCCAGTTCATTCACACCCATACATGCCGACCTCCAGACCAGCCTGCCAATCAACAGACACAGACAAAAGCTCTGCTGTCTAGTACAACCAGTGTAAATTTTCAGGTAAGATAAGATAAGATAAACCAATATATTTATTTATCCTAAAAACAGAGAAATTCCTTAATTTTAGAAAAATGTTAACAGATTGCTTTTCTGTGTGAATAATGCTTGCAACACAGTGAAACCAAGTTTGAAATAAGTCCTTGTTTCTTCAGGAAATGCAGCCACTGTCCGTCCAGGCGAACTCGGCAGACGTTCAGCTGTTTGAGAGCAGGAAGTTAATCCCCTCCTCCGAGGGCCTTCTGACCACTACAGACACTGTTCACAGCACTCCTGTGTTGCAGCCTTGTAATGGTAGCAGCCAAAATGACTCTGTTCCACAGGTTTTGGGCCTGAAGTTACCCCAGCAGAATGCCCCGCAGTGTTATCCGGCCCAAAACCCCCAAGCATTGCACACTTTAAATCCTGCAACCTCAAAATTTGATCAGAAAAAGTTTAAGCACAGTGACCAAACCACCTTAAAGAAAGCAGACGGGTCTTCAGTTCCAAAAAGACAGCTGAATTTTAATCCTCCACACAATCCTACTCCCAGAAACTCTCAAAATCAGATTTGGCCATCGGAGCAGTCCAGAGGTCAAGAGTTCTCCCTACTCCTTCCCGCTTTTCCAGCTCACACACCTGCAGCACTGCAGGGCCTTCGCCTTCTGCACGTACAGTCTGTTTCTCAAAGCAACATCACCTTCCCCAGATTGCCTTCTTCTCCCAGACATCCTCCTTTGATTGCAGCTCCAATTAGAGAAGCACCTGCGATCAAGCTTCTGCATATTAAATCTGAACCAAAAATGGTAAGCAGTGCTTCACAAACGTCCTGATTTTCACATTTGGTACCGCTGTATCTTGTGTTATAGTTTATTGATGGATGCCTGTCCCACAGGAGTTACCCTTGGCCACTGCTTCAACCCATGTAACTCGTCTCTTTTCCATGGAGGATTTGACTAACTTAGTGAAGAGAAACCCGAATGCTGAAGAGGCTCGGCTGCAGTTACTTAGAGTAGACCCATCTGCTGAAACAACTAGAAGAGACCCCACTTCTTCCACCTCTATCTCCAACAACAGGCAAACACATAATAGTTTTATATTAAGTGGTTTCCCCCCTTTTTGGTCACTATTTTACTTATATATCATTTTGTGTCATTTCTAGGCTGAAGAGGAGAGAGGGGAAGGCGAGAAAAACTGAGGTCACATTCAGACCAAATGACTCCATCATTCCTACACATGAGGTAGAATGATATTAATTCCAAAAAGTTTTTTGTGCTTAATAGATATTAAGTTACAACACACTCATCATATGTTTGCTTCATTATTATGTTTTTACGTATGTTTATATATTTAGCCAGCTGAACTTCCTGTGAGTGAAGAGCCTGCAGCTGCCAAAGAGATTATCCCCGAACAGGATATTCCCATTCTTCCTGGTTGGTCTTAAATGCACAACACTTGATATTTACGGTGACATTGCATGCTTACTGTATGTTAGTAGGTTTTGGCACTGTTGAGTTTCCAGTTTCAGAGTATTAAAGCACCACTGTAGATGCCAGGAGCCACAAAATGTATGCTTTCTTTTTGAAATCGCGGAGAAGTAATACTGTTTTAAAAATCTCTTCTGAACTAGCAATAATTATTCAGACTCTTTAAAACTTTCCTCAGAAATAAGAACAAGGAGATAAGGACATTCTTGATGAGACAATATCATATATTATGTCCCATTTGCAGTTCTATTGATCTGCTTCTTGTTAACTCCTAGAATCTTTTGACTCTTCACTGACTGGTCAGAGATTATTGGACAGAGTTATGTCCACTTCAGCTGAGCTCCATGCCTTTGCTTCCGCATGTAAACGGCCCCCAGAGTGCCATGATGCTTCCACCAACACAGATCCAGGTGAGTTAAAGTTAAAGTGTTGATGCAATGGTTTTACATGGTTGTAAAGTTACTGCACAGCTTACATTTATTTGTAGTTGAATGAAATTTCTTTAACAGCCTGACTGTTTTTATTCATAAGAAATAATTAGCATAAACAGTTAAAGAAAAACTTGAATTATAGCTAAAAATCTTAGCATTTATTCTTCTTCTTTCAGGTTATGCTCCCAAGCTTGTGGATAAAGCTGTATCTGTCCAGGCTGGCAGCCCTAAATGTAAGTCTCTTTGAATTTGCAGGGTCAGTGATAACAGTCTGATTATTTATTTATTATATGATACAACTGAGAATATCTGTGGGTGTGTATGTTTTGTGTTCTCCACCTAGCACAAAATTCTGGGGATTTCCGGGTGTGCAGTGAAGTCACTATTCAGAACACCAAGGAGCCAAGACAGGAGGAAGAGAAAGTTATGGTAAGATCCTTGGAATACATGCTGGATTCACCAAATAAAGGAGCATTACAATTTTTAGCTACAGTAAATTGTGCTTTTGGATTGTACAGCTATATTTGAATACAACAGTATATTTTTTAACCTGCTGTTTCATGTCAAAATAGCTGCTGTGAAAAAAGGGTCTGTTATTACCTGGATGCACTGAATATATTTAGCATAGATGCTCTTTTAACGCCTGTAAATAAAAGTATGCAGGTCTTTTCATGCAGTAACTATAATGTATTAAGTTCATATGATTTATGCACACTTTTACCCCTTTTATTATATTTCATCAGGAGGTTGCTTAAAGTATCTTTTTTGTTTGTTTGTTTGTTTTTTCAGGATGTGGGCAGCCGCCAGTTCATAAGTGTCTTAGATATAGAGGAAAGGAGGCACCGTCAGGATCTTCCATTCATCCACCCTTCTTCACCTACATCTGCTCAGCTTCATGTTCTTGCAACCTCTGTTATCAGGGGTGATGATGTCGGTGCCGTTCCGCAACCGTCATTCACAATTCCAGAGAATCTCCTGAAACCCACGACTCAACCAGGTCTTTATAAGTTTTATAGAGTTCCGTCTACTGAAAATTGTTGTGCCGCTGTTAAAGCACACCACTGCTATTCTTCCAAATATCTTTGTATATTTTAGATATTCCCGAGGAGTCCCCTTCAGTCAGCCACATTGAACCCAGCAGGGTTTCCGAGAGAAACACTCCACTAAACAGTGAGACGGTTGATTTGTCTGACTCTGAGATCCTTCAGGCTATAAAGACTCAGAGCTCTGAACCACCCAGTGTCTCCTCTTCAACTCCTATAGTCAGGTTCTCCTCTTGCCTCTCAGAGCTGGATTCCAAGTTGGCTGCTCTACAGAACATTGCAGATCATTTGGAGAAGGACTTCTCAAACTCCGGGATGGTAGAAAATGTTTTGTACTTATACTACTTGTATTTTTAATGTCACCAGAGTTTACAAATTGAATTCTACAGCTGACATGCTTATGTTATAGGTAATTTCTTGGTTATTCTGTTGTGTCTTCGTGTAGCTGGTTAACACTATTGAAAAGCTCAAGCCAGAGAAGGTCCCTTATGTGAGGACGACCACAGCAGTAAAGAAAACTGTCAGACTCACTGTCCCTAAGAAAGGTGCTTCCTAAAATGTATTCATCTGTAGTGAAATCATCTGCATTTTTAGTTCATCTCAAAAAATTAGTTACAGTATATAATGAAAGCGTTATTTTTGTAATATATTTCAAATATAAGATATTACATTGTGCGTCACTGTTTTTGTTCAAATGCTGATATCAGTTATATATTGTCTAACAGCATGGGCACCTGATGTGGACATTTTACCTGAACTGAGTGAATCCCAAGAAGATGATGAAAATCAAGAAGAGGAGTTTGTGTTTGATTCCAGTCCTGAAAGAACAACTTCTTTTCATTATTCCACTTCTCCGCACGGTCACAGAGCTGGTCTGTCCCACCTAAACAGCCCACCAAGTAATCGCGCAATTAATTTAAAAAAACATCACTAATGACAACAAATATATTTAACAGCAGGCTGATCTATAATAACACTTACTAGCTGTCACTCTTGTTGTTTGTTTCTATGTTTCTGTCTCACCAAAATGAGCTGAACTTGGGTATAATAATGTTTATTTTTCTCTAATAGAGGACTACTGTACTATTTGACCTGATTGTGAATCTGTCTTTATAGATGGAGGACAAACTGTACTAGCATACGTGGTTATTTAAGTCATAATTCTTGTATGTTTTATCTACAGGAATGGAAGCTCAGTTAAATGAAACATTCAGGATATCTCACGTGTAAGTTGAAGTTGGTATACTGATCTTATAACTTATCATTTCTGCTGTTGATTTGCTCGCCTTTTTTCCCATTTCTCTTGAATATTAAAATATTCTGCCCTCTACCTGTCAATGTCTAGATCAGCAGATGAGAATCTGGGTCAGACTGAGCTATCCGATACAGCAGAAATCTTAGACGAGTTGATAAGAGAAGGCTATTTATCTCAGACTGACTTGGATTTGTCCACCTCACAGACTCCACACCGTAGCAGGTATAGTGACTACTAAAAATGAGTGCTGCTCAAATGGTGACTTAAACAAGTGTGTTTTTTCTCTGAGCTGTTAAATATGTCCCACAGCAGGCAGGACCAACTGCAGAGTAGCTCCATGTCGCAGAATCATGCAGAGGATGAGAGAAGAGAGCTGAGGATGTGGATGAGAAGAAGACAGAGGGAAAGACTGGCTGCTTATCAAAAACACAGAGAGACCCTGAGAGAGAGGGAGCACAAACCTTTCTCTTCTTCAGCAGCAGTGGTGAGATTCAGTCGCCTTTTCATTAGGGTTTCTATCACATGCTGTGTATTTGAAATATCCCATTCACTTTGTTACTTTTTTGTTCTCTTCAGTATTCAGCAACCAAAAATAGAACGACCAGTTCGAGAAGCAGAGAGAAGAAAGAAAAGTATGTATTTTATTTACTTAATCGTTGTCTTAAAGAAATGCGTCTGCCTGTGCAAAACTATTTCTCTTGATTTATTAGGGCCCTGCTTCTTGAGCAGTACAACAAGAGGACCCATGAAGCTTTTTCTTTGGTCAGTGACTTTCTTGCCTCTCCTGCATCCACATTAAGCTCGTCAAGGCCTGAAGGACCTCAGGTGGCCTCGGCCACACACTCTTCCTTTGCTCCTCCCTCAGGCAGCACTCACAGGTATCGTCTGTGACAGTAATTCGACCGGGAACCAGACTCATTAAAGAATAATAAGAATGTTGAACACATTCCTTGTAAACTTTTTTTTTAAAGATTATATACAGTGACGAGGAAAACTATGTGAACCCATGGACTTTATTTTCTGAAGGTCCAAGGTCCAAGTAGAATAAGGCTGCTTCTGTTATGATGCCATGAATTTATCATCATACGAGTGCATTAATAGTTCATCTATAGAAGTGCACCAAGGTTGTTCTCTTCTGCTTCTGTGTCTTTGTGCCAGGATGTTGAGGTCAGGGCTGTCGACTACCTCTGTCGTATATTCAGAGACACTTTGTTGAAAACAAACTCTTGTGTTTCAGCTATAAGCAGTCACCAGCATTAAAGCTGAAATGCATTTGTCATCCTCATCCAGAAATAATAGTTGGTGTAATTATCGGTGAGAGCTGCTATTCTAGTTGTTTTGACATTTATTAAGAGATGAGCGCACAGTTACCTTTTGTGGCCTTTTTTCTAGTTACAGAATGAATTCAGAACTTTTGCAGAGTATCCAAGACGTGTACCTACAGAGACGGTGTATTAAAAAATAAACAAAAAAAGAATTGAGGCTTTATATAGTAATGGAGTTGATTTCTCTGTCCTAGAGTTTACAGTGATATCAATAATAAAAGAAGTCTGAAACCCCAGTCAGGACAAACCCCAGCCAGCCTTCGCCAACAGTTTGCTGAAGTGCAGGTACGGCCTTCTGATGATTACCACAGGAGACTGGGACTACACCGACCAGGTACTGTAATGAAATACATTGGTATTAAAGTAAATGGATGCTTAAACTGTAAAAAAGAAAAATGTTTAGGTTGTGCGATTAATTTTTATTTATTTGTTTATTTATTTGTTTCAGCGACCTTTTTGCCAAAGGACCGCTTGTCTCAGGTGACTAAACGTGGTATGCTCAAGAGCCCAAGTAAACTTCCTGCAGCGAGCCACAGTAAGGAACAGCATGATTGGTACCAGAGAAAGACGGAAGTGAACAGAAGTTCTTCAGAAGGAACTGCAGTAAGAAGAGGGATCCTGAGGGAGCAGACAAGGCCGGGAGAGCGAGAAGAGATGGAGCGATCAGGGTTCGATAGGCTGCAGGAGGAGTTGCAGTCTAACATAGTAAGAACCTCACTTTTTGCCACCTATTTTCCAGATGCTGTAGATGGAAAATCAACTCTGAGTCACTCTTATGATCACTCAGTGCTTGAATTAAAAACTGTAATTGCTAGTTTAAGCAAACCAAACAGCAATTTTAATGTTTCTGTGTAACTAAAGGGAAAACAGATGATGTGGTTTTGTGTTAAAATGTATTTTTAATTGAATATTTTCTCAGGCTTTGGCAGGGCTTTTGGATGAGCATGGTGATGCTTCCAGATCAGAGATGGACTGGCTGGATAATCTCTCTGAGAGTGGAAGCAGCAACCTGAGCAAAATAGACTGGGAAGCTATTGAGAGGATGGCGGCTGGAGAGGAAGTCTGAGTGTCTCCAGGAAAGCAAAAATGGTCCACGTAGATACTTAAATAGCTTAAAATATTGCTGGAAAAATGAAATGTGCTGTATTTGTATGTACCTATTACATATACTGTAAATCCAAAGTGTTTTAAACTGATGAAAATAATAAATAAATAATAATAATAAAACAATAAATTACATATGATGTAATCAGTTTTGTAGCGTAATAGGCTTGCCATTTTTGTGTATGTGTAAAACTTTCTACATTTGTACTTTTTTGTACATACTTCACTTCCTTAATAATAAATATTTTGAGGCAGTTCTTCTCTCCTTTGCTCAACTTCCATTTCTAATGTTATGTTCATGTCTGTGATCCTCTGTAATTCAACCATTTTGAAGGGTTTTTGAACGGCCTGTTTAAGCTGAAGCATCTCAGTCTGATTTGATTCCAGACATTTTTTGTTTGAGGTGGACTTGCTATGTGTTTCGGATCACTGTCCAGCATAACCCAAGTGAGCATGAGCTTCAGGCTATGAATAATGGCCAGACATTCTCCTTCATGTCTCCTAATTACAGCTTCGTCCAGGCCCTGAAGCAGCTTTTTATGAATGGTGTGGTTTTTTTATTTTATTTCAGATGCAACAGGACTTAAATCTTCAAAAAGTTCAGCTTTTGTCTCATTAGTCCACAGAATATTTTCCCAAAAGTGTTGGGCATTATCAACATAGGTTTTTTTAAAAACTTTTTAAAGCAAATGTGAGCTGAGCCTTTAACAAGCGGTGACTTTCTTCTCCTAAAGCTTATTTTACAATGGATCCACAAAAATGCACCCTAAATAAATCCAGTGTTTGCAATGAATTCGAACATTAGAAGAATTGTGAGCTCCTCTGTTTCATCGATGCTTTGTTCTGAGCTAAATATTATTACTTTATATCTTATTGGCTTGGACAACTTATTGGTTTATTATCAAAACAAGGTCATACCGAAGCACACCAGCAGCGGCGCTGCGAGCCGCACAGCAGACGTACAACGAGAACGTCCGGAGGTCAAAGGTAACGTTCGTATTTGAAAACATGGATTCCAAAAGAGGAGATGAAGGTAGGAACTTTTTGCCTTTGTCTATCTGTAAGCCGGACACTATGTTAATTTTAAACATGAATGACCACTTACAATAAACTCTGTCCTGAGTTCTTAGTGAAATTAATTTAGTAACACAACATGTGAAGAAATGGACAACGTTGCTCTTTTTGTTAGCTTATTTGTTAGCTTAACTAATGTTTTCTATAATGTGAGATCTGTTTCCCATAGCATAGTTTGAAACGCCGAGTTGTTGTCAGCATTCACACATTTATTTACCCCCATTTTATCCCTTTTGATCTTATCCTTATTACCCTTTAAAAGGGGAAAGACGAACAGCTACTGCTAGTTGTAAATCTTTTTGTGTAAGCTGAAATGAGGACAGCATACGTATTTTCATATTGTAATACATTTGAAGTGGATTAAACACACTTATCGGAAGCCTACATATAAATCCCGGAATGAATTCCATGCCAATATGGAAATTAGTTGTTGTGTCGGTATCAGTATTTCTTGTACATGATTATTTGCTTGCTAGCTTTCACAGCCCCATAGTCCGTAGTTTATGTAGAGTTATGTCCCAATTTAAATAAAATAATTGTACCTTAACCAGTCTTTAATAATGGGACAGATTTTAAGGGATATTGGCATATGAACTGACATTGTTTACATGTCTTACATCATGATAAATGAAAAGGGAAAGGATGGGGTTATTGATTGAAATACTGTACATTACTGGAACATTCAGAGTAGACATAGGAGGATACCTCTGTTCATCCGTGTGTACGCTGCTAGTGTGGAGTATTAAACAAAGCATAAACAATAGAGTTAGAGATGCTCTCTCAACATATATGTCTTTCATAGCCATATAATGGTTGATGCACTATATGGATAAAACCACTGGGTTACCTGGACATTACACCTACAGGAACAGTGGCTCAGGAGTTAGTTGTGGAGTCTACTAATTGGGAGGTCTGTGTAACCCCAGTATTTTTCCTGGTCTGCCTAATCTCACTGAAACACGTGATGTTGAAGCTCTTCTTTGCTCTACAGAGGAAAACAGAAACCCTCCCAAATTGAATTACTTTTCATTTTTAAGCATTCTGAAGCGATCTGAAGCGGAAATTGTCACTATGGAGTCTAACACTGTAAACAAGGCACTGACCTCTTTTACAGCAACAGGCAAGACGAGTGACGATGGAGACATTGCATCTGTCATGGGATTCTCTGGGTTTGGTATGTGTAGTCCAGCACACTTGTCAGAAAATATAAACGTAAAAAAAAGTATTCTCTGATAAAGTGACAATTTGAGTTGTTGCAGTCATACATCGAGTTTTATTTTTATCTTCCAGGTAAGAAAGCCCGCACATTTGATCTTGATGCCATTTTTGAGCAGACCCGGCGAACAGCCATCGAGAGGAGTCAGCGTGTGATAGGTAAGTGTTTCATCACTGGCAATGTGATAACCCTGCTTAGGAGTCGTGATGAGTTTAATTGCATTTGGAATCATTGCGTCCTTAGAGGAGCGGCAGAAGGAGATAGAAATGGAGGAGGAGGGGGAGAGCTCCAAGTCAGTCAAACCGTCAGTCCAGAGTCAGAGAGGAAAAGCTGCTTCTTCCAGGTAGGGAGGCATTTATGAGGTTTTATCCTTAACTGACTGTTACATCTGTTCTGGCTTCCAATTTGTCTACTTAAGTGTACAATATGTTTTGCTTTGTCTGACAAAGCTTATTTATTTATTTTTATCATTTTTAGAGTCCAGAAGAGCGACAGCAGCAGTGACAGTGGCTCAGATTCTGATTCAGACTCAGAGCTTATCGGGCCACCGGTGCCTCCTCAGCATGCAGCTCAGCAGGGCGATGATGATGATGATGATGATGAGCACGTAGGGCCACCTCTTCCACCAGGTTACACAGGCAGCACGGCTCACAGTGATGATGACGATGATGAAGAAGGAGAGGCACAAGATGACGACGATGATGTATGTCTGAATTATACAATCTCTTAGTAGGCTGTGAATTACAGCATACTGCATATATCTGATTACACTTAGTCTGTCTAAAGTGTTGACTTTCTTCTTGCTCATTAAGAAAACAAGATTTTCTCAGTAAATGTTGGGGCATGGTGGTATGTTAGTAGTCTATAAGTGTTATACAGCGCTTTGCAGATCCATGTTGTAGCTGTGTACTGTGAGTTACCCTTCTTTGTGCATGCGCTCTGCATTATTTAGCTTGCCATGAATTATCCAAGAGTTAAAAACTATGAAGATGTTGATTTTTTTTAAGCTGCTCTTCCTCTTTGGTGTGAACTCTGCTCTTGTTTCTCTTCCTGTACAAGATAACTTTTCAGCCAGTCAGCTCTCTCCTTATACGTGGCACAATTGCCACTAGGCTATGAGCTGCTGAATTTTTGGATTTCCGCGTTGGTTACATTCCCTTAACCTCGTCTCTGTGTCGCTAAAAGAACTATTTTATTATCATTGCAGGGTAATAAAAGTAAATAAAAATAAACAATGAATAGCTATTTGAACGGTGAAATAGCATGCACAGTTACAGGACCCAGATACTGAAGAATGAAATGGACTGGCTTTTTCCACAGTGCTTTTACATTGATACTGACCACTCAAAGCTCTTTTCACTATGAGCCAATTTATAGTGTGATTTTCCTACTGCGACAGATCACAATCTCGACATATAAAACCAACATTGTGTTCTGTGTTTGAGGTTTTAAAAAAAAATCCAACCACAAGATGGCAGCAGGAGAAAAGATTAACGTTGTTAGTTTTGCACTGTACACGATAAAAAGGTGAACTTTTTGCCTATTTTCTTAGTTGTGCTTTCTTCATTTGTTTTCTTTACATTACCAAAAGGACAATGACACCTAAAATATCTGAATTTTTAATTAGAAGCATTTTTAGAATGTGTGTATTGCTTTTTACAGGAAAGTACTATCTACACAATATGTCAGATTCCAACCATTTACAAATATGACTTCTGTCGTTAAATGTCTTAGACTCACAACCTGTTAATGTAAAAATATCATACATATTGCTGCACTTTGATCAATTGACATAATATAGACTTGTGTTGTTTTGCCTTTTCCTCACGTTCATGTCAACTTTCTGTCCCAGAATCCAGTGAAAAAAATTCCAGACACTCATGAGATCACGCTGCAGCATGGCACTAAAACGGTAAGGCTTTCGCCTCTAACACCCAGCCAGTAATTAGAGCTGGTGACAACTCTATTCTCAGTTGACATTGAATAAAATTCTATTTTTATCACAAGCTTGTAAACAGTACAACTTTTGCTTATATTACGCACACACACACAAACATCTGGTTTCGGAGGCCTCTCATTGGATTTTCAGTTAACATTTATCTCACTGATTTTAGCCAAAAGAGCAGCTGTGAGGCTGTTACTTTTCTGCTTTTGTTTAGTCTGGTATCCTGATCTAGCACTTTTTCAGTTTTTAAACAGTTTAGTTCTAAATTATTGAAGAATAAACTTAAAATATTTGGGTTGTATTTATTTCTGTGCCTTTTAACAAAGCCAACATGACTGTATTGTTAAAGATTTCTAGTATTATAACTAGTAATCAGCAGCGGCTTGCTTTCTGAGTTGTACAGGCTCATAAGTTGTCTCTTGGTTTTCAAACTGCTTCCTCAGGTGTCGGCTCTTGGCTTGGACCCCTCTGGAGCCCGCCTGGTGTCTGGTGGATATGATTATGATGTTCGATTCTGGGATTTTGCTGGGATGGACCAGGCTCTGCAGGCCTTCAGATCTCTGCAGCCTTGCGAGTGGTACTGAGAACAGCAACACACCTCCTTGACACGTGTTCAATAATTAATTTCATGTAAACATCCACTACACTGACTGCATTTCCATGTGCCAGAGTGTATACACTTTCACAAACACACACACATCACCAAACCTCATGCTAACTCTGCGACATCCTCTGTTTTCATGCAAAATGAGCCTTTTGAGAGCAGATGGTTAAGATATGTGTCTGTTTGTGTGTTTGCATGTGTGTTTACTCCGTGTTTAACTAAAGCCATCATCAAAGATCAAATTCTTTTTTGCTTTTGGGAAGCAGTGGGCTGAGCTGGAGCAGGTTTCCCCTTATTAACGCTACATTTAATTTGATTACAGTGTGATCTAGGAGTCTGTTTGGTTTACTAACAAGCCGGGCTTCATATAGAAAGTTGTTGAAGCTTCCTCGGCCTGGGAACTGGATGAATCTGAGGGCTCATGTTTCATTTGCTCTGACAGAAAGCAGCTGATCTCACATTCAAACAGATTTCCACCTGGTCTTGCCCTTGCTCGACCAATCGGAAGCGTTTATCTAAAACGGGGTGGGTTATTTTTAGTGAATACTGTAGTATGTTTACATTTTTCCAGTGCTGATTGCTACCTCTCGCTTTGCTTTGCTCTAACTGTTTGTAGGGTTTGCCCTTTGATAATGCTCCAAGCAGAACTGAGAGGTTCCAGACTAATAAGCATTTGCACATTAACCTCGCAATGTCAGCACCCTGCCCCTATTTTTAAAACATCAGTTTTAATCAGTGGATAATTTTCTCTGTGAAAGCTTTGTTTTTTTATGCTTTAAAAACACTTTATTAGAAATATTCTGCTGTTGTTATAGTTGGGTGTCTTTGTTTATTGTTGTAGGCCAGTCATACAAATAATCAGGTACATCAGATGTTGAGATGTTTTGGTCGTATAGTTGCAATTATCTGGTGTTTATTTGTGCCTGAAAAAGTGAAGAATTAAAAGCTTATATAAGAATGTTTTAGTGAAGCAGTCTTTGTTGTGCTGTTTTTGTGTCTCCTCAGCCATCAGATCAAGGCCCTGCAGTACAGCATCACCGGTGATGTCATGTTGGTGGTTTCGGGCAATGCACAGGCCAAGGTGTTGGACCGTGATGGCTTCAGTGTCATGGAGTGTGTGAAAGGAGACCAGTACATTGTGGATATGGCTAACACAAAGGTATGCCAAACTGCTGACTGTCAGTTTCTACAATAAAATCTAACGAAACAATAACAATGCACTCTTAAGAGGATCAGATGAGTGGCAATGAAGCCAAGAACACACAAGTTTACTAGAAATGTCAGTAATAATCGCTCACTGCAGTCAAACGCACACGTTATGCCAAAAAGTAACTCCATTGTTACAGTTTCCACATCTGCTTTAATCTGAGTCATGAAAAATTTGTTCTTCAGAAAATATAAATAAAAAGAAAGTGCTGCGTGGCTCTGTAAATGACATAAAACAGGTGCTCATCAGTACAGCGAAACAACTCAATAAGTGCAAGTCTAACCAAGAGATTTCCTGAGGCACTCTCTTGGTTAGAATTATAAAAATATTTAATAGACATGATAAAATTATAAAATAGTTGGAGCAAGCGACCTACATGTATCCACTAAAAAGTCTTCATCACACCCCGATAATGAAGAAAAACAACTCCCTGTCTGTTGTTTTATCACATTTTGTAAGCATGCAGAATCACTGTGTCAGTCTGGTTATTATTATAGATGTTTACGATACATTTTGCTATCATTTCACTGCCCCCTTGATTTTCTCTTTGAAGCCAGATTGTAATACTGCAGATGTGACTGATCATCTAACAGCCCATATTTTCTACTCCAACTTCCAACTTTTGTGATGCCGAAGTATTCTGAGATTTCAGCATTTATCTCGGAGAGTAAAATCACACCTAATCATAGTAAAATCTTATTAAAAAAATATGGTACAAGTTGTAATACTCTAGAATGTTGCAGGTATTCGTGTTTTCATTTCTATAGCAACTGCGGTCTACCCAGGATTCACTGCTAATTCCAAACATGCAGCGGATGATCTGTTCTTCTGCGCTGTGGGTTGACCCTGCCAGTGCATAATGGTAGCAATGTGTAGTTGGTTTTGTTTTTGTATGTGGGGATAACGATGTGTGTGCTGTGTGAGAAGCCAGCGGCACTCAGGAAGAGAGGAACACATGCTTTCGGGACTGTCGCGGTTCATTTCTTGCATATACCTGAATCTACAAAGAAGGATCCTAATTGAGTGTCCATGTTTGGATTTTATTGTGTTTAAGAAAGGCCATATTGGTAGTCAATGAGCATCTGTGCCTGCTGCACTGCATTTAGACATGGTTTATACCACCCATATGAATTACTTGAAGTGAAGGCCCATTGATCGCAAATAGTGTTTTCCTTGATGTCCTACATTCTTGTCCTGCACGGTCACATCTGGTGCTGATGGGGGAGTTTGGTTCAGTGAAAATGCGTTTTGGACGGGTGACGGTGTCCCAGTCAATTAGCTGTGTCTTATGTGATAATTAAGTCCTTGCTTTTATTCCGTCTCTGTTGACAAAAACTAATTTCCTTCCTAACTAACCCCACTGTGTGCAGAGATTTGTCACACGCAGGCCTGCACTGTATCTACATGCAGTATGATCACATGGTATTGCTTCTGTCTCCCTGAATATGCATTGCTGTCAGTGATACTTCTCTGAATAAATACTATAGACAAGACAAATTTCCATCAGCAGGTGAAAATAATTTTCGTACTAGTTCCAATTTTTGCACAAACTATTCTTCTTATTCTTTCAGTATTCCCAAATGTAAACGCTAACACAGACACTCTTCTGGCCTAAGGAAATTGTGATAATAAAAAACTGGGCTTGCCCATCCGTTCTTGTCTGTTTGTCATTATAATTCTTTGCGCTTACTTTTGTTATCGATATCTGCTGTTTTTTAGTCTTTCGCAAGTTGTTGTTGTGAACCTGAGAAGCATAATGCAGTTACTGGAGAAGAGTAATTTTCCATTGTTTTCTAATGATTACACCAGAATTAGGAAAAAATGTTTCATTAAATTAAAAGAATTGCATTTTTCTTTTCTAATTTAAGGAGAAACCTTAAAGTCCTAAGAGATGCGTTCATTTACTTGGCAACTGGATTGTGCGTAATTATTCAGCTCCCTGAGTCAGCACTTTGTAGAACCACCTTTTGCTGCAATTACAGCTGCCAGTCTTTTAGGGTATGTCTCTACCAGCTTTGCGCATCTAGAGACTGAAATCCTTGTCCATTCTTCTTTGCAAAACAGCTCCAGCTCAGTCAGATTAGATGGACAGCGTTTGTGAACAGTAGTTTTCAGATCTTGCCACAGAAATTCGATTGGATTTAGATCTGGACTTTGCCTGGGCCATTCTAACACATGGATATGTTTTGTTTTAAACCATTCGAATGTTGCCCTGGCTTCATGTTTAGGGTCGTTGTCCTGCTCAAAGGTGAACCTCCGCCCCAGTCTCAAGTCTTTTGCAGATTCCAAGAGGTTTTCTTCCAAGATTGCCCTGTATTTGGCTCCATCCATCTTCCCATCAACTCTGACCAGCTTCCCTGTCCCTGCTGAAGAGAAGCACCCCCAGAGCATGATGCTGCCACCACCATATTTGACAGTGGGGATGGTGTGTTCAGAGCAGCTGTTTGTACTGACATTAGATTACACACAGGTGCACTCTATTTAGTCATTAGCACTCGTCAGGCAATGTCTATGGGCAACTGACTGCACTCAGACCAAAGGGGGCTGAATAATTACACACACCCCACTTTGCAGTTATTTATTTGTAAAAAATGTTTGGAATCATGTATGATTTTCGTTCCACTTCTCACGTGTACACCGCTTTGTGTTGGTCTTTCACGTGGAATTCCAATAAAATTGATTCCTGTTTGTGGCTATAATGTGACAAAATGTGGGAAAGTTCAAGGGGGCCGAACACTTCTGCAAGCCACTGTAGATGAGTTTGAGATTATTGTCCTAACTCTCAATGCCAGTGGTAAGTTCTTCTCCAATTACCTGCTTGAAAATATTACCTTCCCCATACTTGAGTAACCACAGACCCTACGCCTTGCAGGTGAGAGCTTCTTGCATGACACTAAGGTATCCCATTAAACCCTGTGAAAAAGCAGATTTTTTTTCCTGTACATGAAAAGTTGTCTTTTACTTCTGGGATGACATTTGCGCTAATTAAAAAAAACAAAAGACATTGTTTTCAGTGATGCATTATGCTTTGAACACTTGGAGAAGGATGAATCAGATTTTTTTTAAAGGAAGCTAGTGCCTTTTTCACACTCATGCAAAGCTGTTTTGAAGGTTGCTGTTTTTGCACAGAGGAGGGAATTAGTGAGGGGCTTCACGGACCATTTGTACTTTCCTGATCATATAGCGAGTGCATATTTTACCATAAAATTTAACAGCTTAGCAATTTGTAGTTCTTTTTAGTCATAAAACAGCAGGTCATATGCAATTATTCTTAATCAGTTATTAATATGGTGTGTTGTTAAAGTATTTGACAGTGAACAGACAGGCCCTCTTCCTGATCCACACATACCAATGCCATTTGGTCAGCTTCTGCTCATGCAAGGCTCTGCTTCTTGAGCATCCTGTCAAATAGCAGTATGTCTTGTCTGAAGCCCCTTCGCAGCACACTGAAGTGTTCCACTCTGACCTGGCAGCCAGTGAGGCCTCTCTCTGGGTTATACTGCTTTGAAGTTATTTGTTATGAGTAATTCTCCACATGACTCTCCAGCAGAGGAAATGTGTAGAAGTTACAAAGAGCAAAGAGCTCACTGTTCCAGGGCCTCTGAGTTCACTAGCACAGTTGTAAAGTGAGACTTATGTCGAGGAAATCCGAACGTTAATGTAAAGTCAATGTATTACAGTGTAACCTAATTAAGGATATGGATAAAGGACTCACATTTGTAATGCACAGTGCTGGAAAATTCACCATCGGATTAATTATCTAGTGACCTTTTGTGTTGCAAGTTTTGCCAAAATGGAAAAACAACAGCTGTCTTTACTCTTTTTTTGTACGCACGATTACGAAATATGTCTTAATCTCCTTTCAAGTTTCTAACAGCACATGCTAGCTACTATTTCTGTGGCTTGCCCTTGAATATAAAGTGTTTAAAAACTGCTGTGAAGAAAAGGAAACTCAATATCTGCTGTGCACTGGATCCAAAATAAATAAAGCCACTGGAAGCCAGCCACAGGATATTGGGTCATTTTAGTGCTTGTTAAAAGTGTGCATTTGTTTATTTTCACTTTATGCTTTTTTTTTCTCAGGGCCACACAGCTATGCTTAATTGTGGGTGCTGGCATCCCAAGATTAAAGAAGAGTTCATGACCTGCTCCAATGATGGGTAAGTTTTAACCAAGCATTGTAAGCTGTGAGTTAAAGGCAGAAGCCTCCACGCCCCCGTTGTCTTTCTCGCGCTGTTACATTGCACATGTTGTGGATCCAGTTGTTAAGCTTCACAGTGAGCCGTCTTGATTTTCAGGGAGGAGAAAACAGAAATGGCTTTTAGATGGGCCTAATCTCTTTGTGACTCACCAAGCATGTGTATTTTGTATAGTGAGTTTTAATCTTGGCTGATTTTATCTCTTTAAATGAAAACAAGCCTCTGGTCTTTCTAAACAATAACTGTCTAAAAGATTTTCTGGAGAAATGGTTACTTTCCTGTACACTTCATTTACAGGCATAACAAGGAGTCTCTGTTTTACAAACCAGCGTGTGCCATTTATAGTAATAATCATTGAGAAAGTCCCCCAGGACATTGAAGAGTATGCAGTCAGTGAGAAATACCCTTTCTCATCTTCAGAGCACTGCTGATAGCACAGTGACACCCATCATACATAGGCCACACCTCTTTGATACAAAATTAATGTCCAGCATTATATTTAGTAATTCTTACTGTCGGATTTTCAAAGTAATGCTCTCACCGAACAGACTTTTCTTCGCTCTCATCCCCTCCGTCACCAGCAGGGAGTCCTCTAATCCAGACTATGCCTCTGAAGATTGTAGCATGGCCTCATAGCTGTGTGTTTGCACATGGCATATTTATACTGGATGTTGTCCAAATGGAGCCCTTTATTTGTATGCAGTGATTTAGACCAGATCAACCGCTGTCATACACAGATATTTATATTGTTTGCTTCAGACCGCAGAGTTTTAACAGTCAGCGACATCCTTAAATCAGCACTAAACCTGTAGAAGCTGTAATTCTTTGTCCTGTGTATAGGTGTGCGGGAACATTTGTAAGGCAAAGAGTATGACTAAGCTACAGCACATTGATGAGTCTAAGAGAGTGTGACAGACAGCAGTAGAGACACCTAGGGCTATCATCATTAAGGAGAAACAAGGGCCCGGCTTTGCGGGCAGCCCGCAGCCCAGTGTTTACCAGTGTTACTGCTCCCCCAGATGTGGAGGTTGGTTTAATTAGCTCTCATTGAGGCTCTGGAAATCCTCCCCTGGCACGTTAGCATTGGGTGTTTCTCCTGGCCAGCTAACAGGAGAGCAGCAGAGAGGAGCGCACAGGGAGCCATTCATAGGCAGAGGGGCTGCATGCGGGAGAGGTTCACAGCAGCAGACCCAGTCGGTGTGGCAAGCTGAGTCTCAGAGATGTGGCAAAGACAGAAAAGGGGGGGGGGGTATGTTGATTTACAGGTGGAGGAGGTTGTTCCTGGTTACATTTTCCCACCTTATTGTGTTGGTAATGTGCTTTGCAACTTGGTGCAGAATTTCACTTTATTGGTGGACACACTGTCCCTGAACCTACAGTGTTTTCAATCAAAAATTCCTTTTTGTTGCTTTGGAGCAAACTGCATGTTACTACAAGTCCTAAACAGATAACTTTAAGCACACAAGGTTTGCAGAAGAATGCTTAAAATTGCGATATGTGTGATAAGTTGCTTAAACTACAGTTGCCACAATAAGGTAAATATTAATAATATATATTTGTGGGTTTTTTTGCTTGACTCAGGCTATAATAATTTGGAAGGCTGTCCCTTCATATTAGTTCCTTTCGTTTGCTCACTTTTAATTTATGTGGGTTTACTCAGTGATTTACAACATCACAGATGGTTTGTCGAGGATCTAACTGTCTATGGATCTTTCTACATTAATGAGACTGTTCTGTTGCCATGAAGGTGTGAAACACACAGTACCATCACTGAAACCTTATAGACAACTATGCTTTTCATCATGGATTATTAATGCTTCAGTTATTAAGGACAGTCTTCCTCCTTTTCTTTGTCTCACCATCCACTCCATTCACTTTAGTGAATAAGTATGGATTCTGCACAGGGGCCAGGCGGTAGTCAGTGGACGTCTTGAGAATGGGCCAGCAGTTGGCCAGTAGTATGAGAGGCTGTCAGCTGCTGTCTGTCTGCTTCAATATTAGACCAACATCCAGGCTTTTCCAGGTCTTTCTGCCTAGTTAGAGGCTCTTTGTTGTGTTTACTTGAATAGGTTATTAAGCATGATCACTGGACCGCCCAGCTTCTTAATTAAAGATCCCCCAGTAGTGTGGAATCTCATTCATTAAGGGCTACCTCCCAGCGCCTTGAATGATTTCATTAACCCATACTTTTTTTTTCCCCTCCTGGGAGGAAGTGGATGAGAGGGAAGTACTGATAATATAGCAGCAGGGTGTTTTCAGAAACTGTGGCTTGAATAGGGCTTCAGTAGAACTGTGCGAATCGAGTCAGTCAGTGAAAAGTGTTGCGCTGTGTGTGTCAACATTTCACATTCTTCTGTCATTCTGTTTGAGAGCGTGCAGTTGTAAAATGAAACAGTGTTTTCCAACAGTATTCATGTTTGATCCTAAGGAACAAACCGCACAAGTATGAAGCAACTTTAACTGCGTCTGAGTCTTTGGTGAATGTTTGAAAGCCACAGATTTTATTTCCAAGAAAGTGAAAGCAATACTTGCTGGGTTAACTCTCAGTGGAAGTATTTCTTTGGCAGGGCTGATCTTGAAGTAGTAAAAAAGTTAAAATATAGCTGTGACTTGGTGTATATTAGGAGCTTTTTTTAAAACTTCTAATGCACCAAATCTTTAACACTTAACTAACCACATGGCATAAAACAGTTTACCAAGTATAACACTGGAAAGATTTGTGTTGTTGTTTTGAAGGATAGGACATTGGTGATTCTTGGCTTTACGTACGTAGTTTTATAGTGCCTAGGAGAAGGTTAAAAATCCATGTTATGTTCCTTTTTTTGCGACTGAAATTTCAGCCAGTGGAGCACAGAGGACAGGACAAATGGCGACGTTCTAATTGGGCCCACATGTTACTTCTGTCGAGTCTTGAAGCACACTTGAGCATGTGTACACACAAATACACACAATTTGAGGAATGTTTCCAGGAGGTTTGAATGCCAGGGATTCCCTTCGCGCTGGCCTGCTGTCAGGGCTGCAGCTGGAGTTGGATGTGTTGCTGTATACAAGGAGACCCAGAGGACAACATGGCAGGGCCTTTTACTGCTGACAAATTGTTTGTCTTTGTCATGTGCTCAAACTAAACATTTGATTTGAAATGTGTCATACTAGAGAGCATCGACAAACACAAAGTCACATAAAGCAGATTTGTGATTTAACGCATGGATAAATTGTGGTAGTAATTCATCTTGTTTTGCGAGAATGGTACTTTTGGTTAGGCTCTGTGTAAGGCCGTACTTCTGTCTCTCACTCTCTCTGCTTTTGTCTGCTGTGAGCGCTAATTGATCATCTCTAGCACTCGGATCTTGACGAATTAGCAAGTCAGTTGCTTATCAGTGCCCTTGGTAATAGTTTACTTTCAATTTTAAAGGAAAGGAGAGTTAAATGGATGACATATGAGGAATGACTCCTCAAAGTGTGGGTGAGCATGTTGGGGCGATTCACTGAACTGGATGGGTTCATCCACAGTCCAGCACATCTCCAACTCTTTCCCACCTTTTTTTTTTTTTTTGCCTGTCCCGTTTGGATCTTTAGCCTTCAGAATTGTTGTCTGAAGGCCAAGAAAGATGCCAAGTGGATTTACTTTACGAAGTGGATCATCATGGCCTTTCTATATTGGTCCATTTGATTGACCTTTATTATAATTATGTATTTATTTTATTTTCGCTTTTTATAGACGAGACAGACATGACTGGGGGATAGGACAGGGAGAAAGAATGAAAGAAAGAGAGGGAGGGAAAGAAAAATAGAGGGGAGAAGAGATGGTGAGAAAGGGGGGAAGAAAAAAAAGAAAAACAAACAAAACACCTGGATCACCTGTATGGAGATAAAAAAAAAACCCAGAAGAGAAAACACTAGCTAACAATAGATACTTTTTTAGTTTCACCTGTTGAGAATGAAAAAAGTAAACAAGCAGAAGAAAACGAGAGCAATACAATAAACAACATCATGATGATATATGGGAATATAACAGTAAATACTAAATATTAAACATTATTGTGCAGCACGTAAGATCGACAGCACACAGTGTGCTTTGTGGTAGGAGCCAAAAAGGGTGTCGTTTGTGTGTGTGAGCACCTGTGTGTACACCTGTGAGCATGAACACGCTTGTTTTTAAAAGGTTCCTTCATGTAATGATCTGCTAGCTAACTCTTTCCCACCTTACATTGCAAGTGTTCCATATTCTGCCCACGAATGCACATACCATAGCTTTAAGGAGTGCATTAATCCTTTTTGTTCAATTTATAGCCATGGCTGAATTTTTGACTGACAGTAGCCTCTAGTTTTTTACTGTGAGAGCTGTGAAATACAGTGTTTGTTTCTTTTGTCAGCGAACTGGGTCGCAACTTATCACACCTTTGCTTGATTAAATCTGAAAACCTGCCTTGACTCAAGCTCAAGAGATATTTTTCTAGGCATTTTGCCTTTTGTAGTGTATGGTCTCACCCGCCTTGCTACTGAGCAGAAACAGTGTTGTGAAAATGTTGTGAAGTTTTGTGAATGAGTCTGTCACTGTACCCACAGCCCATCTGTGCCACAATGGCCACAATCTTCCTCCTTTTGATTCATTGCTTGGGTACAATTGTGTGCGTGCCTCCTAAATCCCTCTGTTATCTTCTTTAGCTGTGATGGAAGATTGAGCATCTTCCCTCCTAATCCTCCTTTCTCATAACAGAGCCCCAGTTAGTCAGTCAACCAGGAAACAGGCAATTCAGTCTATCACTGGAATTCGACCAATAAACAACCTTAAACAAGACGAACGCTCTTCTTTTCCGTCTCTCTTCTTCATCCCGTAATCTGGAAAGGTGATCCTAGCAGCCGTCACCCCCACTGGGCCTATAACCTGATGTACAGATAAAACAAGAGGCCTAGGGAGCTGTCACTCCTCAGTTGATGTGTCAACGACTGTGCTACCTCGTAAAGTGCACATGCATGACTGAGGTTGAATGGGTCTCATTTTATTGCATTCACCCCTCTGCCTGTGAAGCGTTTGTGCAAGAAAAGGGGGCTGCTGATTGAAGGGAAAACAGGCCTTTGAGAAATGGGAAATGACAATGTTATTACCTGCTAATGTTTTTTGTTCATGCTGTGTATCATTTTTTAATATATACCTGTTATCCCCTTCCCCCAACCATCCATTTTGGGTTATTTAGACCAAAATACTGAATTTTGCTCTACAAGGGCCCAATATCCACTTACAAGGACATTATACTGCTACTGTTCTATCAAAATTTTAAACAGATATACTCATATGTGGCTCTTATTTTTCTTAAAAACAAAAATAAGGTAAAAAAAAAAAATCTGGTAATTTTTTGTTTTTACATTCATCGGGCCCCAATATGCCCAAATATCAAAGAGAAATTAAAAATGCATGCCGTGGAAGAGTTCGGGTCTTAAGCGGTTAAAACTAAAATGAACCCCTTTAGATAGCCCTCAGGTTCCCACAAGCATCTTACTCCCGACAAGTGACTGTGTGCAGTCTTTCCCCATCACTTACGCTCTGCTCAGCACTGGTGGGCTCCAGCCTCTCTCCTCTATCCCTCTGACAGCCAGCAATGCCATGTTTTGGAAAGAGTTTCTTATGATAAATACCATTCCAGGTTTTGTGTGGTACATGAAAGGTCATGTTGTCTTTGTTGGCTTGACACTCGCCCACAGTCTCCTGTAAACAGAATTGAGATGTCTGTGTGAGGCAGCAGGTGGACCAATATGTCACTGAGTTTGTGGCTATCGCTCTTTATCCCTCACTCACACACATACACATGGAAATCTGCTGTGTAAACAGCTTACTGTACAGTGCAGAAGCCTCCAGTTTGCATTGGAAAATATGATTTTATACATGTGGCCTTTGCACTTTTTTCCCAGCAGGATTTTTTCTTTTCTGTGATTTAACAGCTTTCATGTTATGTGGATTTAAACACAACTATGCATCAGAGTTTTATTTGACCCTTGCAGGTTTTCACTCAAACCATATGTCTTCAGCTGGCATTTGTATCACATTGTTAGACTTATCCAAACACAGTTGAGTGTGTGTGTCTGTGATTTTGTAGCCGGCCACAGTGGAATCCTTCCCTGGCTGTTAGTAGCAGCCCTGCCTGTATGTTTATACTCCCCTGCTGACCCCGTGACCCAGAGGTTAAGATACCCACTAAAGCAGGCAGTGGGTTCACAGACACATTTGGATGAACCGTGTCTGTCACGAATGTTGGTGGGAGCATGTGAGGTGCTGGCATGTCGATGTGTACTAACACCCTTCCAATAAATAAATGTGGGAGGTGAAGTCTGTCTCATCACTGGTGGGCACCTGAGTTAGTGCTGTTATCATTTTTTTGCCGTCTTTGCTTTATCAGTCTGAGATGATGCAGAGCTAGATTAAGGAGAAAGGCAGATAAAAGCATCATTTAAACTCTGTATTTATTTGCAATGTACAAAAATTTAAGTATTAAAACTGCATTTTTGTTGCATTTTTTTTAGATGAATGCTCATTCTGAATTTTAAGCTAGCAACATTTGTCATTATGCAGTTTTAGTGGATAAATCAATCAATAAATAGGTTTATCCTCTGTATGACAGCATATGTAGCTCCAAAGCATGAATACATCGTACAGCATTAATGGTGCCTTCGCAGAAAGTTTCAAGCTCATTTTTGGTTTCGATCCAGGAAAGAACTGTAAAGTGTTACACAGACTGACCTGTATCCATGAGGGCTTATTGTTTTACTCTCATTTTATGATGTTTTGGAATGAAATCTCTCATTTGTGTTTTACGACGGGTCTGCATTCAAACCCCCACTCTCAGTGCTCCAGGTTGTGTAATGTGTTCAACAGATGTAGGAAAGAGAATCAGGACTTCATGGACGCTTCAGACGTACCTGTCAGACTGATCTACTGTTTTGCTCTTCGCAAAACTTCTCACCCTGCGTCACAGAGCTGCCTGACCTAAAGTTTCACGAAATGACGGGGGACACCGTATCGCCACAGTTCTGATTTATTATGGTGGATGCAGGTGTTAAAGAACAAATATGTTGTGAGAGACGGACGTTTTTTGAGTGATTCATGACAACCGGGTTAGGATAAATGAAATGATCTGTCTGTTCACAGCACTGTGCGCACATGGGACCTCAATTCAGAGAAGAAGCACAAGTCTGTGTTCAAGCCTCGCTCCTTCCAGGGTAAGAAGGTCATCCCCACATGCTGCACCTACAGCCGCGACGGGAAGCTCATCGCAGCGGGCTGCCAAGATGGCACCATCCAGATCTGGGACAGAAACCTCAGTGTGAGTTTTAAAACACAAACGCATGCCAGCCGCCGGCAATGTGCAGTGGATTGTAAACATTGGATGTCTGTTTTCTTATGGGCTCAAGTACAGAGTCATGAGACTCAGGTCACAGGCCAGAGAGGTCAGAGGTCGGCAAATCGCTAAGCCCAAAGAATTTAAAATGCTTTTGTCTAAACTGGAAGTAGCCCAGTCTGAAGTATTGATGTGATCAAATATTTGATCTGATGTTGATACTGGGGGAAAGCCAGCACATGTTATGACCCCCCTAGAGCCTCTCCCCTAGCATGGCTTGAAAGAGCTACTTACGTAACAGAATTAACTGATGGTTAATGATTGAGGTGAGTTACATGAAAGTTGCTGGGAGGCCCAATCACAATTTCCCCCTGCACATTTTCCATTTAATTAGGTAATTAGGAAATTAAGTGATCAAAGTGTACATTCCTTTCCTCAAGATTCACATCGTTGAGGTAATAGTTGATCTTGGCTTCTGGCAAGCAGTGCACTCACTTATTTGGCTCTTTTCATTTGAGTTATTTGACAAATCAACACTGTTGATAAAAATGACTTCCATTCAGGGTTGAGAAAGCATGACGTCCATCAGATCTTTTGGGTGACTCGAAAGTTTTTTTCACTGATTCTTACTCCGTAACATATTCTTCAATGTCTTTTTACTAATTTGCTTCATCTTTTCTCCTTCATGACTGTCGCAGTGATGTGATGTCAGTGCCTGGGCTCCAAATGCTGCTGTTT
>NW_005187464.1:735458-746085 GCF_000239375.1 Pundamilia nyererei | reverse complement strand
CAGTGATGTGATGTCAGTGCCTGGGCTCCAAATGCTGCTGTTTCCTGTTTATTGGCGACAAGGCATATCTGACAGTTTATTGTTCTTCTCATTAGTCACACAAAACATTTACCTCCATGAATGGATGGCAAGATGAGAAAGGGAAAAAGAGTTTAGTGGACCTACAGCAATCAATTTAGCAGGCATCATTGCATTCTGGGAGATTATAGGCTGATATTTTGTCATCAGAGAGTCCTTAAACGCTGAAAACGTAGATTTTAGGATTGAACATAAAATTGAATAAGGATTATTCATTATGCTTCTATTAAACATATACACTGCTTAATAGAAGCCAGTTTAAGGACAGTTTTTGACTATTTGTCAGTATAAGTCTAATTTTAACTATCTGAAGAATAATAAGTTATTTTTCAGTACATTTGTTCTCTAATTCTTTTTGTTCCACTTCATATCCTTTCATCTGTTCAGCTCTATCTGTGGTCAGGGGTGAATGCTTTTGTTATTTTGTGTGAGAACAGAAATAGTAATAGTAAGCTGTAGTGAGTGAGTTGGAACAGACTCATTGGGCATAAAGGCTTATCCAGATTAGGGAAATGGGAAGTAGTCGTCATGTTAATTAATCCAACAACCGGCTTCATAATCAAATACAGTGTAGTTTGTATGATTATTATTTTTTTGTGTGGCTCTAACGGCTTTCCTATTGTAAGTCTTTGCTTCTATGAACCCCACTTTATATAGACTCCCTTCTCTGCTCCAGTCACCCATCATCCCACCCCTGTGCTGCTCACAGCAGCATGCTTTTTGCAATTGGGTTAAAGCTCTCAAAATTTATTACCCCTCCTTCTCCAAGCTAAATATTTACCCTGCGTCCCATAGCAGCTTACAATAGTCATGGCTGTTTCCTGACCACTGGAGCCTGTCCTCTCTGAATGGCTCAAGAATTTAGTTGGTGCCCTCTGCCCTAATCAGCAACCTGTGCTGCTGACTCGAATTTAGCCACAAGCCTAAAAAGGAGTTGACCTCCCGATGCTTTTATTGCTGCTCCCTCCCCCCGCTTTTAAATGAGGCCTATCTGCTGTTGTATTGCCACTATTACTCATGGCAAGAATATGCAGGCAGATCAATCATGATCAATCTCATACATGACCTTGATCTATGGCTCAGTCTGAAGAGAAGCTATTGAGAGTGACACATCGCGCTCTTGAACCCTGACATGAGTTGATTGATCCTGCGATGGGAGTCAAGTAGGTCTCGTTCGGTGGACTGCCACAGAGGGTGATTGCATGTTCATTCCCTGACCAAAGGGGTCGGTGCCAGGATTGCAAGACTGCATTTAAATGGTTGCCAGGTAATGTGCACTTTGTGATACTGGGTGCATTGATGGTCCAGGTTTTTTGCTCCAAAACATTACCACAGAGACCTGAGGAATGTTATGGCGTCATATGTGAACTTACATGTTTCCAGACTTCAAAGTGGGACCCCAAAAGAGGTGGTTTTGAAAAACTACACAGTGAGTATTATGGTTTGGTGGTGAATCAGATATGCAAGCAAAAAGAAAAAAAATCTGCCACACTTTCAAGCTTTTGAATAAGAGCAATCAGTAAGTGTTAAGCTGGTCCTGCTGTGTCTTACTTTGATCTTATATTACTCTTGATATAAAAGTAATTAAGAGTCCAGACTCAATTTCATTCCATTAATCACTCTTATAACACTGCTTTTTCTGTCTAGAAGGGGATTTCGGTTTGGTAAGTGTAGGAGTTGAACATAGCTGAAATTAGTTTTCCACTTGATCTGAAATAGAGATATTAATTGAAAAGAAAGATATTCAGAGGTAGTTCATTATTGACTTCATTATTACATGTGTGAGAACATTGACTTACTTAATGATTAGTAAGTCAAGGTTTTTGTCTTGCCAGAGACATCAAATATACCGATGAGATCCTCAAACTAGGAAAAGACCTTTAAAAATTCATAGCATAGATCAGGTTTTTGTTTGGGAAGTTAAACAAGCAGCATTAATCTTGACAACAGATTTTGAGGTTGTTTTAGTCATAGTTTGTTTTTTTACTAAAATGCCATTTAGTTTTATTCATAATTTAAGCATCTGAATTGTTTCATTTTATTAGACTAAATGTCATAAGATTACAGTAGACTAAATCTAAAGTTGATTCAGTTGACCAAAATATAGAGTGTAAACATTTTTTTTTTTTACCTTTGAGACCTGCTTCGTGTGAAATGTGTCCCTATGTCCACCCGTCTCTTCCTCCAAAGCGTTAACATTTTGCTGAGTTTTCATTAGAAACAAGGAGTACAGTAAATAGTTGTACCGTTTCCTGGGGACAGATTAAATGTGCTCATCTAACCTTACCATAGAAGGACATCACTTCTGATTGGATCACTTCCAAATGCGTCCCACCTTTCTACACAATTTAATTAGTTTCGATTGGATCTCGTCTCTCCAGCATGCCTCTCGTTTTTGCTCGTTGATGAAAGTGTTTAACACCTTTCATCAGCTTTTTTTAACTTGTGCATTAGCTTTTGTTTAGTTATCGTCTTGCTTTCACCAGGGAAAAAAATTGTCATTAATAAAACTGTGATGAAAAGTATTGGTCAACGAAATTAGCACTGATTACAAGGGAAGCTATTAAAATGCCACTGAATAGCTTACTGCCATGAACCTCTCAGTGCAGGGTCCTCTAGAAGTTTGATTAACGCACCTTCAGAACATAGTATTTTCACTGTAAAGTAGTAAATCCAGTGGGTGCTCAAAGATAAATTAGGAAAGGCGATCAGAACCTCTTAAAGTCAACTCATGTTTCTAAATGATCTAGGATTTGACAACACGTGAGAGCATCTAAAAATGAATAAATCCACCAAGCACTCTAGAGACATCATAATCATAAACATTTATGACATCTTAGTCATATCTTAGTCCCGTCATTTTGACTTGCTCATTGTTTTTCTCATTGCCACACACTTTGATTCTCTGTCTGACTATGCTGTATATGGGACTTCTCATAGGCGCTGTATCGACGATTAGACATGTCTGAAAAGTGAAACCACTGTGGTAGCGCCTTAAACCTGCATTCTTTCTAATACCCAGCAGGAGGCAACTCTTCTAATTGAAAAAAAGAAATCCCCATTATAGAGAAGCCTATAGCTTATTTTGTTCTCTGAATTTATGACCCTAGTGTCACTCGCTTTTAGATTACTGTCAGATCCACCCGTTGCTCATCACGTAAGTTTTCAAAACATCAAGACTATCTCCGTCTTATACATACAGTCTAGGTCCACTAAAAGATGTTAGAGAAGTGGAAAGCAATGCCAACGCTTTCATTGTTGTGTCCTTTTTTGACCTTGAAGGGACTTGGAAGAAAAGAGAAGCATGTGCAAAATATTCCTGCCATCTATAGCCTTTTGTAACTGAGACATAGAGGAATACAGTTACTTTACCATAGCGAACATTTGGATTATCTAGAACCTCTTCGCCACCACCACTTGTTGATTTCCATGAAAGATCAGAGCAGCTGTTAGGACTGTGGTTTGGCCACTTGATCCTCAGGGAGTAACAGAGGTCAGAATGAGATGTGAAACTAACTGAACACTGTTCATCAAGTCTTTCAGGTGTGCTGTTGTAAAAGTATGAAAGGAGCTGAGATAAAGAGCCCTGCAGTATTTATGTAATGCTCTGATAGCGTGATTTGGAACAGTTGGCGCTGCGGTAGATTGTTATCATAGTCTGCTCGGGATGAAACCCAATGCTGTGTTCCTTCAGCTATGTATCAGCTCGTGCTGCCGAATGTGTGCGCGCATACGTGCATGCATATATGGAAGACTTTCATAATTTACTGGATGCTGTTTATAAAAATACGCACATTAGCTTTCTGAAAAAAATCTTAATCATTTAGCTTCGTGCCTGCTGGCTGGAGAAGAGGCTACAGCTTACAGAGGATGTCACAAGGCACGAGTGAAGTTTCAAACAGTGTACGAGAATCTGGTTTCACAGGCCGGCTGTGTAGATTAGCACAGGAAGCAAACGCAATGGCATCTGCTAATGCCAGCCAACATCAGGACAGTAAATAAATACTCAAGCTTTCACAACAGCAGTATATGATCTAGAAATAGCTGACGGGGGTGTATGTTTGCAGTATGCATCTAGAACAACCACAAACTACGTATTAAAGGTGCTGCTTTCCCCCAGTTTCTGTATAAACTATTTATGAAAAAAAAAACCCTCTGTCTTATATTTACACCCATTTAGCATCTTTTTCTCAGTTTTTTCCTTTTCATTTTTTGATAATTTACTCCAGATTCAGGCAAGGGTTTTCCTATCTGCTGTCTGGTTGTTTGTTTGGATGACAAAAGGAAGTGCTGAAACGTATTTTCAGTTCAAAGAAAACACACAGACAAAAGTATAATGTAACAAAAGGACATGAAAGGGGTCAAAACACAGCATGTGCTTACAGCAGATGGTGTTCATCTTAGAAAGAAAGATGTCAGATGAAAAGAAGAAGAAAAACCACATCGCGGAGTGATTCATCACAGGTTGAACAAGTACTCATAACTTTTCTTATTAGTCGAGCTGACGAAAACTGCGGCTGTGCATTTTGAGGTCACGGAACAGGTTGATTCAGATGGGAAAAAAGCACATCTGTGCAGTTCTTTCGTGGAGTTATGTAAAGAAGATTTCATCACCTTCCCCTCGCTGAATATTTATGTTGTAATATTTACATGTTTGATGCCATTTGTTCTCACCCTGAGACTGCACCGCTTATGCACATTTTCCTGCAAACCCCTAAAAGGAGCCTCAGTTCATATCTGCTCCGCTGGCTAATTTCATGGTGTGCAACTGAGCAACATGCTAAGACAAGATAATTACAAGAAAATGGTTCATGAGCAAAAGCCTCCTGTTCACAGTGTCCTGACTCCACCCAGTTGGTGGTTACCATCCATAGAATGGGTGCAGAGTTACATGAATGCATGTTTGGATACGCCCCTATTGCCCATTTGCAAAGTTCAGTAGTCACAATGGTCATTGCAAGTGATTGCAGGATTAAAATGGGGTCTTCCAAGGGCTACGCATATTATATGTTATGTTTTATCTGCTACTTATTAGCACTGAAATAGCTTAAGAAATAGCATAAGATTAAAAAAAATCCAGTTTCTGTATTAAATTGACCTCTTGGCTTCGCACTTTCCACCAAGTCAATTTTGGTGCAGTAAAAAATGAATAGGCAGATATTTGTAAGATAATTGTGGAGAAAAATGGAAATAAGTCAGAGGCAATCTATGAGTAAAATGATGATGGGGAGCAGAAAATTATTCCAGGAGAGACTACAGAGACTAAATGGCCGAGGCCTGAAGAAGTGTAATCCACGTTATCTACAGTCCAAGGTAACAGTGTTATCTGTCTCGTGCAAGTTAATAACTTCCCTCCACTTACTTTGGAAGTGAAGTATGGCCTCGTTTCCTTCTGTTATCGCCAGGGCACATCACTCATTCACCTCACGCTCCACTCTCTCCTGCAGTTTTTGCCAGCTTTTCTCTATATTTCTGCCTTATCTGTCTTCCACACTGTGTGCTTCAAATTCCTTATCCATCTCTTTTTTTTGGTCTAAAGCCTGCGTTGCTGCAATTCTCTTTCCACTGATTTATTTGCATTCCGTTTGGGATTAATGAAAGTGGAGCTATATAAACCAAGGTTATGTTTGTTTGAGTGTTAGCAAGCCTACTTCCCAGACTGTTGCTTCATCAGCGCCTATTAATGATCGATCTTTGAAATCTGACTGTTCTCAGGTAAAAGGCGCTGGGAAGTAAACGGGAGGAAGCAGAGAGAAGGGATGGTTACTAGGGGCAAGCATTCTGGATATCCCCATGAGCTCTTGGATTGCCTAGTTGATTGATTTGGAAAATTATTAGATGAATCAGCAATGGGGAAAAAACATCTCTAGACGAAAATCTACAATTCTGTTAATCTCTTGCTCTTTTTGCACTCAGGAAGTGCAAGAAATGGTACAGGCGTGTTGGGAACCACTATTTATACAGGGTAGATGTTTGAATTGGCTGGGAATCGTCAGGAATAATCGTTTAAATCTTATTATCTGTCTTTACCCTGCAGACTACAAATATAAGTCCATTCACTCTGTCTTTTCTCACCTCTATACCATGACCTCGAATGAAATGCCATTTAGCCTTCTTAGCTTTCACTGATACATGCTAGTCATCTTAGCCAAGATGAGTAGGATCACGTTCTCATTCTGTATATAGCAACATCCCAAGGAAATGTTCACAAGGGCAGAACTTTACTCACAATTTAGTGAAAACGCTGCCTCAAGGTTGTAATTTGCGATGTGCAATTTACCCCTATGTTTTCATTGCAGCTGCTTTTGCCCTGTAGCCTGTTGGGATGCAACTGTACCAGCTCTGTTTTAGAATTGCACATACCCATTTAGCAAAATAACAGTTCTTTTCAAAAGTCAACTAATATGCTGATTCAGTAAAAACAAAAATCAAACCCAAAAAAAGTATTCAGTTTACATTCACACGGGACAAAAGAAATCTTCACATTTGAGCATAAAGTACAGTTTCTAAATTCCTGCCAAATAAAAATGATTGACATTTTTCTGTCTTAAACTGGAAAATTATATGACAGGAGGCAGAGGCTATCCCTGTTGCCTCACAGCAAGAAGGTCCTGGGTTTGACTCCAGTCTGAAGTGGACTTTCCCGTGTGGATCTCTTTATGTCTCTGTGGGTTTTCTCCCACAGTCCAAAGACATACATGGGATTAGGTTAATTGATGAGTCTAAACTGACCGCAGGTGTGAACATGGGTGTGATTGGTTGCCTGTCTGTGTGTGACAGATTGACAACCTGTCCAGGGTGTACCCGGCTTCTTACCCAATGGAAAATTATGACTGAATAACAGTTATTATGCTAGTCAGCACTGAGGTATTTAATGATAATGGGTAAAATCGAGGGTAATTACGCTTAAGTTAGAACTATGATAATAAACTTTTTCATTTTAAATGCTTAGAGTCTTATGCCAACCAGTTACTGGAATCAGCTGTGCATATGTAGACCTTGTTTTCCATTAGCTTGAAACTATAACTGTGTGTCATGAGCATTTCATGGAAGTGTGTAATCACTGGCGGTGGCAGAGATGAAGCAGGCTGATCATCCCAGTCTCTTACTGACTAGGATGAGGTGGAGTTGAGGCGGGATGCACAAAGGGCAGAATGACATAAGCGCAATGGCATTTAAAGCACATGTAACAGAGTCTGATTGGCTCGCAGAAGGCAGGCAAGAAAATGATTGGGCCAAAGTGATGACTGCAGAGCTGAGATTGATATAAACAGTTGATTAGCCCGAGCACCCAGGAATACTGGAACCAAACTGAACATAGATCTCTCTTACTGAACATAAGCTTCTTAAAATGATAAGGATTTAAAAAAAAAAATTATGGCAAAGCATCAACGTGTAAGTAGAAATTAAGGGCTCAGAAACAGAACCTTGTGAAAATCCATATATTAGTGGCACCAGTTCAGTTCAGTTCAGTTCAGTTTCAGTTTTATTTGTCATATGCAAGTTAGCACAGGGTCAACATTGCAATGAAATGTGTTTGACGAGCAGCAGTCACTCAGCAGCACCAGAGCCCATTAATATTTCACAATTTCTGTGCCAAATTATTTCCTCAAATAATAATAATTAAAAATTGAACAGAACATATATTATTAAATTAATACTTAATAGCCACACTTTGAAGAGTATGAAAAATAATCTTGTCCACTCCACTAGCTGCTACTGTCATCTATGCTTGTTGCACATGTTGTCGAGAAGTGGAATTGTTGATATTGTGCATTGCTAGTTGTTGTTACTGGGTGCCGATTGTGGCAAACCACTCATTCAAAGATGGCTAATATACCAAAGAGTGACCCCTGGCAGTGAATAGTGTGTCTTTCGCCTGTTGCAGGCTACTAAACTGTGTGCAGTAAGAGTATTAGAATACCATTTCAGGTAGGAAAAAATCAAAATACCATCTGTCAGGCAGGGACTTAAAAACTTGCCAAGATAAATGTCTGTGGTCTTGCTGAAAAGAGTGGAGAGTGTGGTGTCTTGTTGGTATTTCATAGGCTCTAAGAGGGCTTTATAGTTAAATATATAATTTGGTGCTCATAGTGCAAATGGGAACCGTGTGTTGTTTGGAAAACACAGGGAATGAAAAGGTCTTTTTGTTACTACAGCAAGACTAAAATGTCTTGCTACTGAAGCAGAGCAGTGGCAGTTCCATGCAGTGGTTTATCAAGAGGTTGTAATAACTCTTTTTAACACTGATGATTAATATTGACCGAAAAAACGTTGTGTTTATGGAAAAACTACTTATCAAGACTTATCGCATTTTTTTTCTAGCTGTCGCTTTGTCTGTGATGTTTATGTGATAAATATTAACATGTTTAACATTTTTGTCCAGTTCTTTCTATTTGTGTCACTTGCAAAACAAACAGAAGCGAACTGGGATCTTTTGATAGGATCTGTATCATGCAGTTGTAATATACATCATTATGAAACCATAAACCTGCACCATGGCTTGTAGAAAGTGATGTCGCTAATGCGTCGCTTTCTCTTTTTCCGTCTTTCTAGGTTCATACAAAGTTCCACTGTCGGCAAGCCCACACCCCAGGATCGGACACCTCGTGCCTCAGCTTTTCTTATGATGGCACGATGCTTGCTTCACGTGGAGGTAAAAAAAACAGAACATTAAATAAAGTTTTTAAAAAAAGCCTTACCCTTATCTGCCAAGCTTAACAGCCACAATTTGAAGTTCTGGTCATCAGTACCCAAGCTAAGAGGGTCTGTTTTAAGGTCAAAGATCACTGTTGGGAAGCAGTGGCTTTTCAGTCTGAGTATACAAATAAGCATGGATCATTAACAGCAACACCCTGCAGACTTAGCTTGGTATGTAATCTGGAGAAGAGATGTCTAGCACAAAGGTAAACTGGAATAACTCTGCATAGGAGACCTCCGCTTCACATTATTCTGTAATGTAAATGAAAAATAACTCATACAGCCTCGTTCTATGTTAAGGAGGATGCGCTGCACTATAGTAAAGTAAATAACCTTCAGGAAAGTTTTGTCTGTGGTGACTCACAATTTACAGTTTGCCTTTTGTCCCCAACTGTTATTTTTTCCCCCCCCTAGGCGATGACACTCTCAAGATGTGGGATATACGCAACTTCAGGAAGCCAGTGAATGGAGTTAGTGGTCTGACCAACTACTTTTCCATGTGAGAGTCTTAACTGTCATCTTAATTATAATCTGCCTGTTTGTTGCTGTAAGTGCTTACATATGCATTATTACCCAATAATGCATGTCTGTAACTTTCCCTGTTAGGACCGACTGCTGTTTTAGCCCAGATGACAAGCTTCTGGTGACGGGGACGTCGGTGAAGAAAGATGAAGGAAATGGGAAGCTTGTTTTCTTTGACCGCATTTCGTTTCAGAGGGTCTACGAAATAGATGTCACCAACGCAGTAAGTTCTGCCTCAAATCCCCAACAACCACAGCAACAAGATGTTTTCCAGCTCGTTGATGTGATATGTTAGTTACAAACAAAACGGTGACCTTGAACACATAACGAGCAGTGGAAAAGATGATGAATACACAATGACACATAATGAAATCAATATGACAGTCATTCCTTCTCAACATAAGTGGTTTGCGCTCAAGCAAAACTGAAGCATTTAAAATGTTTTGAAAACACAACAGCAGTAGTCTAAGGACTCATTTAAAGATCTGTTTAGCCCAATGCATTCCACTGCTTTTTTATGATTTCAGCTTGAAATGTGCGTTGCAGAATTTGAGCTAAACTCAATAAACAACTCTACAAAACTGCCTTAAATTATCATTTGAGCTAAAGAATGACTTTCTGCAGATAAAGAAATGTGGGTTTGGTTTTTTCTTTTTCTCTATCTAATAAGTAGCACAGTTGTCTGGCAGTGACTAGACATTTTCCTCTGTAAATCACTGTGTGTGAGCAGAATTCAACTGTAAACAAAGTATAATATAGCATCATTGAGGTAAGAAAAAAAAATCGGAGCTCTATGAGCTGAGTTTTGAAGGAGAATAAAGGCAAGTTAAAGGTAAAAGTGGGGCAATGTGACCTTTCCTTACTGCAATATTCCCACAAACCTATTGGCAGGACAGCTATTGACACTTTTATGCGCACTGCCTTTGAGTTATATTTGAAATTTAATTATCTAAAAACACAATCCACACGTCCCATTCCCACATACAGAGTACTCTGTCAGACACATGAGCATGCTCTGTACTTTTACACTAATCCCGCTTTCTCAGAAATCCATTTGGTGTGGGCAACCAGCCATAGGTGCTGAAATGATTTGCAGAGGTGCTTTCGACAGTAGAAAGCACTTTTTTTGCTGCTTCCTGCTCCTCCGCCTCTTTCTCTCAATCGTCAAACCCTTTTCAGAGATTTAATGGTGTCTATCTATAGACATAACATTGAGTCCTGACTGAAACTAATGCTTTCTAACTCAGTTTCCTCGGCTGAGGCATGCTCCTTCCACATAGGCCATTGAATGAACAAGAAGGAGAGGGGAAAGAGAAAAGACTGTGTG
>NW_005187464.1:695475-735438 GCF_000239375.1 Pundamilia nyererei | reverse complement strand
GTGTGTGTGTGTGTGTGTGTGTGTGTGTGTGTGTGTGTGTGTGTGTGTGTGTGTGTGTGTGTGTGTGTGTGTCCTCCAACCCTGCCAGCCAGCTGCTGTTATCTTGCAAAACTTGGCACAGCATTCACACTAAGTGCACACCCCACTGCTCAGCTGCACTAACTGACGGGAGTGGAAAGATGGTCCGTTTTTTAATTAAACCTGAAATTAAACATTATTCATTCCTGTTTTATAATTGCAATTTAGCTGTCTTAAATAAAATGACTGAGTTTAAATCTAAGCTTTCAGGTGTCCATACACTTGGTAACTTTTGTCATATTGCCCATGTTGTCGACACAAAATGAATTCTCTGATTTCTCTGTTGGTTACAATGTTGCCAAAAAAGAACAGCTTTTTTTAACATCGTGGTACCCCCTCACTGTCAACTGATTGACACACCAATACCATGAAGTGTATGTACCAAGATACCTACCAAGTTTTTCGTTATTGTTTATGAGATTCAAAGCCACATTTCTTCTCTGCGTGAGTGGTCTTGCTTTTTTAAAAGTCTTCTGCTCTCTAAATAGCTAGGGCTTTTGATTGGTGACAGTTAGAAGACGACACTCCACAAACCTGACAGGACTAAACACTGACGCGTACACTTGACCTCTTGAGTATAATGATAATGCTGTCATTCAGAAACGGTGGCATTATTAATCTGCAAACACCATAATCCACATATTTTATGTGTAGTTCTCAGTCATTTAGACAAAGCAGTTAAAGTTGTCTTTTATTTAAGTATTTGAAAAGCCTCACAAACACTTACACACTTGTGGTTATAACATTTGCTCTCACTTTAACTATAGGTAGCATTAAAACAAAAGACCTCAGATTCTTTGGGTCAAAGAGTCTGTGCAGAACTTAACAGCCTCCTCCTCCTTTGCATCACTCTGTGGACGTTTGTCTTCTCTTTCCCTTTACTGAAGAGGGTAAACATTTGGAAGTGATTTTTCCATTGGCCTTTCACTTGCTCCACCATCTGCCATTCGAAGAACCTCTGGAAGTGTCAGCTCAGTTTCACTTAAAGGATGGCAAAATACCTCTTCCTGTCTTTTGACACTGTGAGCCGTACAGAAATCCAGTAGATTTCCCACAAAATCCAGCCTAATGCCTCAGAAAAAAAGATTTTAGATTAAGGAATGATGCCGGCTGCAAGTCGTCTTGGCAGTGCTTTTATTTGTGTTAATTGTACTAAACTCCCAAAATTTACAACCCCATTTGCAAAATAGTTTGGACACACTGTGAAATGTAAATGAAAACAGAATGCAATGATACAATCCACCAAAGCCCTATTTTTAAACCAGATAATGGCAACATATCAAATAGTTGCCTAATTTTATTACACTTTTTATTTTTATACCAGCTGCATGTTTCAAAAAAGTCTTAAATAAAGCAAAATAAGAATGAAAGTTGTGTAATGCTAGAACAGCAAAACAGCATTCAGTTAAAAGGGGCTCTGTTTTTACAAGTAAAGAATTTTTCTGTGGGATGGTTTGAGTAGATTTCAATGGATGTCACATTAGAAACATGGCATGGCTTTGTAACAGAAGTCACGGCACGGGCTCGTGGGTGCTTATCATTGAAAAAAGTCTGTCACTGTCTCCACAAATGTGAGTTAAATTTCTACCACACAGACAAAAACCTTAAATGAACAAAAACCAGCAATCCTGTTGTCTTCTTTGGGTCTGACTACTTTGACTGATGGCTTTTCCCTCCAAAAGGAACTTAATCCTGATATGGATTCTGTCTCAGTCTGATTTATTTGCTTTTATATGTCCTAAAACCCCTCAGTTTGTTGGCCCACAGGGACACAGAAATAAAGTAAGAAACAAAGAAATGTTTGTGTTTAAGAATCAGAACTTTTTCTAAAACATGATTTAAAAGCGTGGTTGGTTGCAGGAGGAATGATTTATAGACTGTCTAGCTTAGACCATTTTTTTTCTTGAGTTGAGTTGATAAACTTCCTCACCCCACCCGCTGACCAACAACACAACACTTCAAGTATAAATCGGTCACCCACACCTGCTCGTATCAGTACGTTAATTCGATTTTCTAAAGTAATTTTGATGTGTGAATTTAGTTTTGTGCAGCAGATCAGTTATCTCCAGCATGCACTCGGTGAACCTGATGAATGTGCTATTTACTATGTTTACATCAGCCGTCAGCTCTCGGATGGCTCCAGAATTTAAGTGCAGTCTTTATAAAGTGGCGTACCAAGCAGGCGAGTGAAAGGAAGGGCCACCAATCATTTCTAACTAAACAGTCTACATAACCCCAGACCTGGATTCTGGGGTGCGCTCAGGAGCAGAGGCTGTTTCAGGCTTGTTTGGTAAATATTTCAGACACGCTTAAGCTTATCTTAGTCCATCAGATGGGTCAGAAACCAGGTGAGATCCTGTTTACTAAAAAAGCATCAAGCTTTGGCTGCATTTCAAATGGAGGCTGAACCCTGCAGCACTTATGCACTTTCTGTAAATCTGTGTGTGTGTGCATACTTCTGTGTGCCGATTGTCATTTTATCTATATATGCACATTTGATCCCAACTACATATGTGCACCATAAATACTTTATATAATGACATTTCCTGCTGTGGGAAAATCCATCTGAGGACGTTTGCTGTATGGAACCTTTTTCTTCTGTTATGTCTCTACTGTTGCTGTGTAGTAAATAATATTAATCATGTTTTGATACGTCACTCAAATCACAAATTTAATTCACGTTATTCACGCGGTATTGGCCATATATTATTGATACTCCACAAGCAGAATCACAATGGCAAAGTGCAGACCTCCACCAAGGCCAATAGTCCACTTTCCAATGATACCTGAGATTGTAAACACAATGATGATGATTGGTTGTGCTTCCATCCATCTATTTCCTGCAACTTAGCTGGACGCAACAGTCTAATGCTGCCATTCTACTAGTAAAAGCAGTGCTTGGTCACTGTGGCACAGCCAAAATTATTGTATCTGTGTGCTGTCTGTGACAACTTCGTGAAAATCGCAAATATGTCTGCTGCAACTCTGTCGTCTACATTCACATTAAACTGAAATCTACACTGGCTATTTGCATTCAAAGTCCAGCCAGAACCTCAGAGAGTACAATTGTAAATTCAGAAACTCCTCAATAAATGGTAATGTACTTGCAGTTTAATTGCAGAATGACATAGGCACCCGGTAACGTTTTTATATAGGAATATGACCAGAATACAACCAGTTGATTTTAGTCCCTTATTGGAAAGAGACTCATCACAGAGTTGTTGAGCTCATCAACGCAGACTACCCAAGGCTGCAATGTTCTGGCACTCTGTGTTTACAAGTTATGCAGGTCTTCACCAGTTTGTCTGAAAGTGAGTGCCGTCAGTCCAAGTTGGACTGCATTTGCTTGGAGACAGGTTGCCTCCTATCAGGTGCCCTGTGCATTCACCTTGCAGTCCAAAGTGGTCACCCAAAGACTGAAGATGGTGCAACATCAAACTCTGGGCAAACACAGATTTTTTTGCCCTCTAGTCTAAAGAAGGTTGCTGTCTTATCTCTGCTTTAGTGTGAGTGAGCCATAAGCATAGATAATATAGACCTCAGTCTCCCTAGGCAACGTGGCTGGGGAGACTCTAGCAACTTAATGGTGACATTGAGGTGTTTCCAAGCTAGCAGAAAGATGAAATCTCTTCAGCATACCCAGAACACACACAGATGCTCAAACCAATCTCTCCTGGCTTTATTCAGTGTGGAGTATTGGCTGCTCTGCCTTACACCTCTTCTAAATGACTGAGCTCCTAAAAGATAATGTGAGGAATGGTCTAGCATATTTGGGTAAAGATTGGAAAAAATTAGAGATTTTGGTAGAAACTTTAAATTTTGTTGCAAAGTCTAATATAGCAAGAATTAGACGTTAAATGGTGCTTTGAATTCTGCTTGATCAGTGCTTCATTTCTGGAAATCGAGCACCTTTTAAAGTAAGATGCATAAATGCATCTCCAAACCTCCAGCGCTGAATAACTGTACAGTGTTTAAAGTGCAGATACCAACATTTAATTTTCTTCTTTCCTTTAGCTACAAAAACAAAACCTCTGAAGTGAGCTGTTCTTCTTTTACAGCTCACTGAAAGTCAGCGGTTCTCTTTACCATACCTTTAAAGGGGACTTTTGACACTTACCTGTGTCCTGTGTTTTCTCTTACCAAGCGTACCTTGGAAGTCAGCATAGAGTTCCAGTCAGGTAGTTTGTGCTATTTGTAGACTTCTTGGAGCGTCGCCCTCTTACTGTGTAGCGGAGTTGCTTAAACTAGCATTCTTCTCTCTTTTTTCCTTCTGCTGCGTTCATTTAACCATTATAACTCAGTCTTTCAGAAGCAGTGCACATTTGGATCCACTCACCAGCAGCCAAACAAGAACTACAACTGACTGTTATGTCTCATTAGTGCCTTATTTCATAATCGGCATATATATTGGCCAAGTGGCTGTTGTTATGTTTATCCATAGTCAGTCTTCGTTATTTTAATCTGATGGAACGTAGAAGCATGTTACTGAAGAACTGACTGATTAAAGTTTCCTCTCTCATAATGTGATGTAATTTTGTGGACTTGAAGTGTAAACAGGGGTTCCTGGAGTATAAACATGCTTCTCTGAATATCTGGAAAGCAGTCTGGACTGGACTGAGCTGTGCTTGGCTGTGGGTTTTTCGGTGGGTGCAGCTGGGATTGGCTCCGTTGACCTAGGTCGTTTTAGGCTGCTCAGGTTTTTATGTTAGATTTGCTCCACTGTTAACACAGTTATTTTCAGAGGTATCAAAAAGCAAATTTTGCTTGGTTGTTGTTGTTTTTTTAACTTGACTAGGTAGCTGTTCTGGCCTCTTTGTCACTCATCCTGTTGCATTGGCTTTTCTGAGTGCGTGCTTTGACAGGACCTGTGAAGTGAATGTCTGCATTTCTCTGCATGACTGTCTTTTGTTGCTTTAGCAACTTTGATAGGCCAATTAATTACACATTTAAACTGAAACAAATCCACAGTTTGTGAAATTATAATTCATGCACGCTGGTATGTGTTGGGACACGCATCTATCCCAGACCAAATAGTTTCAGTGCTGGATGAGTGTGTGTGAGACTAGGTGAATGAGCCAGTGTATGTATTGCACATGCATTTGTATTGGAATTATTAACTCAAATTATGCATGTCCCATTGTATGAAAAGAGTATGCGAGGCGTGTGTTCGGCACGCTCTGTTTCTAGCATTTTTCTAGATCCTCCAATTAATTACAGCTGGCTCATCTGGTTGAGCAGATTAACCCTCGTCTGTCTCATGAGTGACACACCACTGAGCTACTGGCTTGATGGTGCAAATATGTATGAGGCGTGAGTAAAACGAAGCCTGGTTGTGTGATTTTTAATTTACCGAAAGCATAGATAGTCTTAATTGTGTGTTTGGAAAATGGGTCAGCGTAAAGCAATTTTATTCTTTCATGCTGTGAAAGAATATCTTGGTTTATAGAACACTTGTAGACTCTTTATAGTTTTCATATCAAAGAGCTAGGCGTGTTTTCCTCTATGTACATTTATGTACAAGTCCTCCCCTGTCTGTTCTTTTGTGTGCATGTACGTGCTTGTGTATGGATGATCACATGTGTGCTATTGAGACGCCTTCCTCTGGTATCCTGGTGGGAAGCTGAACAGCTGGGCGTTAAGCAGCTTTCACTCTCACAGAATCCCAGGACATCCCAGTCATAGTCCTACCTACCCCCATCCAACGCTTCTGTCCCAGACCCCATCAGATTGCCGTCTCTGTTCCATATAAAGACGTACCAAATGTCTGTACAACTACAGGACATACAGACCACAAGCTTATCCACAGATAAAGTGTGTGTTAACAATAGCCCAGAATTAACCACTGAAGGCTGTGATGATCTAATAACGTGTGCAAAGAAAGCAGAGACAACTGCAGGGGGTTTCGAGTTCTCTGCTGTAACTTGCATATCACAGAATGAACAGAGTCTTCGTCATTATGACTACATTTCTTACTCTGCCCCTGTTTTGTCTGTATTTTTCTTTCTCTCTCTCAGACACACACACACAACCAAACCTCTGGATAAATGTGGTCACATTTGCGTATTGGCACTGGGCCATCTGTCACACACAGACTGAGGGATCCAGGCCTCATCCCAACAACCAAATATAGTCAACTAGAGCAGCAGAGCACGCTGGGACTGATCCCCTCTGCATCACAACCAACCTGGGTCGCACACACTCACAATACTCAGGACAATAAAATAGGATTGTTACCTTTGTTGGCTGAAGAGCAAAAATGTGCCTGTAAATCTGGCACCTAAACTGATGCAGACCTCTGTTTGAAAGTATAACCTCCTCACACATACAGCCTTGGGTAACTGTAGAAAAGTGCTTAAGTGACTTATTTTGTTTTTGTCTCTTTTTGCTTGTATTTCAGAGTGTTGTCCGCTGCCTGTGGCACCCCAAACTTAACCAGATAATGGTGGGAACTGGAAATGGGCTGGTTAAGGTGTATTATGACCCCGTTAAAAGTCACAGGTATGTTCGGTTTAGACCTTTTACAGATAAATCTCTCACTTTTGCCTTATCTGAAGTAGGTTGTGAAATTCTCAGATGAGACTTATTTAAATAACAAGTAATTCTGATATTTCTAACCATAAATCTGGAGCGCACAGGATCATAAACGTATTCTATGAAATATTTTTAAATAGCACCATGTATAACTCTTTCCAGGGGGGCTAAGCTGTGCGTAGTGAAGAGTAAGCGCAAAGAGAAACATGCGGAGGCTCTTACACAAGACTACATCATCACACGTAAGTTTCTCTACACACAAGTGTAGAAAACACATTTTCCAAATAATAATGTGTGTGTTATTAATTTTCACCATCCATCCATGTGCTTCTGTTTGTCCAATTCTGGGTCATAGTTGGGCTGGAGTCTATCCCATCCAGGGTGCACCTTGGATGGGCTTGTCCACTCACCTTTTAATGCAAATCATAAATGTTCATCGGCCACTTTATTAAGTACTGGGTTGGTACTGAGTTGAATTCTTCGTGACATATATTCAACAAGGTGTTGGAAGCATTTCTCAGAGATGTTGGTCCATATTGGCATGGCAGCATCGCACAGTGGCTGCAGATTTATCGGCTGCACATGGACGATGTGAATCTCCCGTTGCATCACATTCTAAAGGTGCTCTGTTGAATTGAGATATGAAGACTGTGGAGGCCATTTGAGTGCAGTGAACTCACATGTTCAAGAAACAATCTGAGCTGATTTGAGGTTTGTGACACGCTGTGTTATCCACCTGGAAACAGCCAGCAGATGATGGGTACACTGTGGTCATAAAAGGATCGACATAGTCAGCAAAAATACTGAGGTAGGGTGTTGCATTTAAACGATGCACAATCGTGACTAAGGGACCTAAACTTTTCCAAGGTAATATCCCCCTTACCATTGTACCACCACCAGCCTGAGCCTTTGATACCTGGCAGGATGGATCCATGCTTTCTTGTTGGTTAAATCAAATTCTAAGTCGGCTATCTGAATTTAAGAGCATAAATTAAGACTCATCAGACCAGCAACATTTCTCCAGTACTCTGTTGTCTAATTGTGATGAGCCTTTGTGCATTGTGGCCTCGGTTTCCTAGCTGGCAGAGCTCACACTGTGGTCTTGTACTGCTTCAAGGCTCGATTGTGTGTTCAGGGTTGCTCTTCTGTATACCTTGGTTGTAAGAAGTGCTTATTGGGGTTATTGTTTCCTTCCTATCAGCTTGAAGTGGTCTGATCAGTCTCTTCCACCTCTGACATCAACAAAGCATTTTCACCCAGAGAACTGGAGCTCACTCAATTTTTTTTTCTTTTTTTCAGACCATTATCTGTAAACCCTAGAAATCGTAGTGTGAAAAAATATAGTAGATCAGTAGTTTCTGAAATACTCAGCTGATTGGATATTTGCATTAATGAGCAGTTGAGGAGATGTAAGTAGCGAAGTGGCCAGTGAGTTTATACCGCTTTTATCATGTCACCCTCAAGTCACAGACGATCTGCTAATCTGCTTCATATAGTAAGGCAGTGGGATTTAAACAGGACAAAAGAAGTATCACCAAAACAATGCCAACCATCTTCGAAATGTGACGTGACAAGCAGAGCATGTTTCTTTTCAGACAGAGAGAACTAAAATGCCAGTCCTGGTTTACATCCTACATCCGCTCTGGCTTCTCTTTCTGTCTCCCTCTCAGACACACACGCATACGCAAATATTCAGACACGCTTTATCTCATGACGGGTGGAGGCTTTGTGAGGAATTAGTGAGTGTTCAGGGTGTTCATTAGCAGATGGAGTTGGGTGTGGAGTATTGAATATAAAGCCGGAGGGGCACTGTGCCACGCGATGGCCATGTGGTCTTCTGTTATGCAGGATCACGCTAGGGACAACCTCCTCTCCCACCCCCGCTGGCGTGATCCGCTGCTGGTCTAACCACACACACAAACACTACCTGTCATGCTGTCATATCACCAACACACGAGGTTGTCATCTGTTGGGTGCGTGCCTCTCACTCCTGTGGCCCCAGACTGAAGTCATAGACCTAGAGGACCGTGACAGCTGCCGACTCGGCGTCGCTGATTGGCTTCTAGGACCCCATTCAAATGCCATTTATTGTTTGGGCTACCTTTTCAAATGCATCATGTGATTTCATTGCCATGCCAACAGGGTGTGAAGTAGACAGGCATTTGACTGCCAAAAGTGGTGAGTGACGCACTTGATGCCCTGGCATTGGAAAATTAGAAGGCACAGGAAGCAAGTGATGGCCCATTGAGAAAAGCGAGGGAATCTGTTAACAGTAACCTTTTTGCTTAATGTAGCATGGCGCAGAAGAATTAACACTGATGGGACGCCCGAATGGAAAATCACTTTATCTAACTCTTTACTAGAGTGTCACCTTGTAACCCCTGAGGATAAGAGCAGCATACACACTTTCTAACACAAACTGGCTTGTTCACACACACACACACAGACACACACACACACACACACACACCACACACTTTTGAGGGCACCAGTTCTCTCATGAGTTTAAGTACTGGAGGCCCTTGTTGTGATGGTGTGCACAAAGGTGTGAAAAGCAGTAGAGTGATTGTCTGAATTGAAACTTGTATTGAATATGCTGGTGTGCATTACAGCAGAAGAAGAACACAATAGGTGGGGTGCTGCTGGGGGTCACCTGGGGCCTTGTTTATGAAATATAAGTGGTCAAAGTTCTTGAGGGTCGTCCTTGTAGATAATGTTCAATTTCAGAAGGAAGCGCACCAAACCAAATAAAATAAACAATTCTAACCTGAGTACTTTTTGGAATAGGAGGTTGTTTTGTTGCACAATGCAGTCATCTAGCTCATTTCTTGAGATTTGTGAAGCCTCTATATGGACTTGTACATGACTAATGATGTCAGACATTTGTATTTAGCTCAAAAATCAAGCGTGTAAGTCAGTAAAGTTGAACATGTGGTCACCATCTGTGCACCTGGTGTCCTTCTAAGTCTATTTGTTCACCAAAAATCCCCACAAATCTATCCAAAAATGTATTTAAATGCAGCTAGTGACATATTTGCACACTGTGTTCTCCATATCTGTGAAGATATTTGACAAACTCTGGTGATTGTTTTATCAGTTAATATAGGTGACATGAAAAACCTGTATATTCAGCATTATTTTTGAGGAACATGATGCATCCTGGCTCAGAGAACAGCTGATATGCTGGTTTGGCGATAAAGTAGATTTTAGATCTAAGGAAATAATTTGTGTACAAGTGCCTGTTTTTGCATGTACGCTGTGTATCTAATGCCAACAGTGCAGTAGGTGAAATCATGAAATGTGTTCATTTTCTTTCTTTTTCTATTTCTGTCTGTACTTTTTAAGGACAATTTCCTCGGTGCCTTGACTACTTATTTGTGTGGCAGTGTTGTGTTGGTCTTAGTTACCTAAGCAACTGATTGTCCTTGTTTACTCTGTGCGTCTCCAGCTCATGCCTTACCCATGTTCAGAGAGGCCCGACAGCGCAGTACACGCAAACAGCTGGAGAAGGACAGACTTGATCCAAAGAAATCCCACAAACCCGAGCCTCCGGTGTCTGGACCAGGTAACATGCTCTTTTCTTCTTCTTTTTTTCTTTTTTGTTGTTGTTGTTGCCTGTTTTAAAAATTAGTAATGTAAAAACCAAAAAGTTAAGTGAACAAGAAGAAAACGAAAGGACCAAAGGTGATATGAAAAGTGATGTTAAACAAGATTAGATTAATCAGGTTTGGCTGCAATTCAGCGGCTGTTTTTGTTTTGGATGTGAGTCATGTTCATAACTGGACACCTACAAGATTTGGTGCAAGGCAGATGTGCAAACCCGTAATTGTTGGTATTGTTGCTTGGTATTATGCAATCCAGCTGATGTCGAGCTGTAACAGTCTCTCAGAGATTTACTCTTGCCTCATATTTTTTAAAGACGCCTTTTAACACACTTCTACAAAATACTACACCTAAAAATAATAATAGGTACCGTTGTGAGCTGTGTTTCAATATGGCAAAGGGCCAGACAGTGTTTCCTGTATCACAGTATCCAGCTGGCTCACCGTCTCTTCACTACCACTGTTTTTTCACTTAATCCCTCAGCACAATGTCTTTGCAACAATATAATGGTTCCACAGTGGGGACTTTTTTTTTTTTTTAAGTTCAAAAGACATGTTTAAGCCATTTGGAAGTTTAGGCCAATCACAACAGGTCTACCTTAAGCTGCACATGAGGCCAATCAAATGTTTTGGATTCAAGGAAATAATTGTTTTTCAATATATACCAAATAGTGTATGAGTCGTTTAACTCTTATAGAGGCTTATAAATAGTAAACACAAACTTTGCTTAAAGATAACAAATAGAAAAATAAATAAATTTTAAAAAAAAAAAATATATATATATATGCGTGTGTGTGTGTGTATGTATGTGTGTGTGTAAAATAAATGAAACAAATAAAAGCGTCAATGAGGTTGAGAAAAAGACACAGGTCTAAACTGAACAGTCTGCGAATGAAAAAAGAAGATCCACTTCATGAAAAGGTGGGATGTTTGATAGCAGGTCCTGGGTTTTTAGATTACAGACGAACTTTATATTGTTTGTTTTTTGTGAAAAATGACTTTGGATGACTGCAAGGTAACGTTTGGTGGTTGGCCGGATGCTTACAAGCAATGGAAAGAGGTGCCTCTCAATCCCCAAACAAACCTATGGCCCAGCTTCAGCAGGAAATCCCTACATGTTTTAAGTATGCGTGCATGTGTGTGTATATCATATCCTTGATCCTTTAAGTTGTCCTCTCTGGAAAGCAGGAAGTTTCCCCCCCAAAAGTTCCATTAAGTGCAGTCAAATCCAGCCAACTGCATACGGATGCTGCAGCAAAGAGCCAAGCTTGTATGCGCTGCTTTGTGGAGGGACTAAAAATTAAATATGTGACAACCCGATAATTGAAGAAAGCGTAATGTTCCCATTATGTTTTAAAGTAGTAAGAGAGTCACATCTATATCTTTAAACAGCCATCTGGAACATCCTCTCTCTTAAAGCCTCGTGTCACAAACTAGATTTTCTTAAACCTGAAAACAAAGCTAAGTGGAGGTTTGGAAGTCTGCTTTCCTCCCAGATCACATGAATTTAAGTATCGAGAAAGGTTACGCGTTTTTTCCCACTGATGCCAAAAAATTAATTACCTAACCCATAAATTTCATCACTTTCCAACATCTCATTTTGTACTATAGATTAATATGTAGTACATCAATATGAGTAAATAAATCTCACATGTCTGGGATTTTCCTGTGACGCCGTGTGAAGTCGCCAAAGTTGAAAAATGTAAAATCCCGGTTTTCAGAACTTCAGCTCATTAGCTAGTTAAGAGGTCTAATATCCACTGGTGAGAAAAGGACACTCATCATAGCCTTACATCTGCTGTTTGCCCATTATGATGATGTCAGCTCATGTTCCTGTCTATTAAGGTGGGGTTAAGTGAATGAGGCCCCAGTAACACGGGCCTAGAGACCGCTCCGCAACCATCCGGGAACGATTGGCAGCAACCTCTTTGTGAACGTTTTGGTTGAGGTGGATTGCTGCGTTTGCACGGACATGCTGATTTACTGCCAACTATTCAAAGTAACACTTTACTGATGTTTAGGATTCGCTGAACTCTTAGAAGTTGCACAGTTTCAGTAATTTACACGTAGTTTTGTATGTTCATGAGTCTCAGCTGGATCTAATCCACTAACTGTGTGCACTGACAGGCCGAGGAGGCAGAGTCGCAGCTCACGGCGGCACGTTGTCGTCATTCATTGTGAAGAATATCGCATTAGATAAAACGGACGACAGTAACCCGCGAGAGGCCATCCTGCGTCATGCCAAGGAAGCATCAGAGAACCCTTATTGGATTGCTCCAGCATACACAGAGTAAGAGAAAAATGCATGAATAATTCACACACTGTGTCCATGTGATGGTTTCTGTCCTGCTCACCCACCCACCCTCTCTCATTATCAGACAGTGTAAGATGAGTGTGTCTGCTTTTTAGTACTGCGAGGTGTCACATAGGTAGGTTTCTTCTTACCGGTGTGACACATTAATGTTTAAAAAGCTGTACTGTTTCACGCACTCGAAACTGCAGAGCAGAGAGCAACAGACAGTTTTAGATCACTATCAGGATCCGACAGCTATGTAAGCGTGGAACAAATCTGAGCCAAATCAAACAGTCTGTCTTTCAGACTGCAGGCAAACGAGCTCGAGTTAAATTTAGTATCCTTGTGATACACAGTGTAGTAGGTAAATCAGATGAAGTATGTTAGCCTGGCTGCTCACACAGTGGGCTACTTTTCACCGTTACAGCTCTCTGGGGGTTTAAACATTCAGTTAATGCTTAGAGGTGTTGCAAGCAGCTATAGATTTTTTGTTGCAATTATGCATGTTTATTTGAAAGGTGCAAAAACAAGCACTCAGAGTGAGGAGCTTTTGCATTAAAATACACAACAACAAAGAAAAAAATGACTCAATAGTATGCACACACCATAGCTCAGTGTAACTTAAAGCACATTGTTTAAAACAAAATGGGAATAATCAGAAATCTGACAGCATTTAATGAAATTATGTCTCATAAATCTGATGTTTGTTTTAGGAGAAAATCTACCTAGTCCCAACATCACCAGACATTCGTGTGTATTTTTTAAATCTGATGATCACCTTCAAATAAACTTTTATTTTCATTCTTGTCAGAGTGTTCTTTGGTCTAAGAATTTTAGATTATTCTCTGAGGTAAACTGCAAAAACCCTCCAACTGTGTGTATTTATCTTCACACACCTGCGTAGTTTGGATGCTACTTAATAAAGCTGCCGTGTTGGCCGTGATAAACTTGTCTTAGGGTAGCACAACGACATGCCAGTGCCTTTTTTATGGCGGTCTGCGAAGATAGTTGTACATTTTGTGCATGAATGTTTCAGTTTTTTGGACATTTTTTGCACGACTTTACCTTCATTTCTTAGAACACCGAAGAAATTTTACTAAAAAGTCACAAAGGCTGACGTTCCAGGTACTCAACGAGCCAAAGTCGTCACAGGAGGGTTTTTTTGTTTTTTATTTTTAACTCACGTGCGCTGACACGATCAGTTAGTCATTTATCATAATCATAAACTTGCAGAGACTCTGGCCGACAGATCACAGGAGTGACAGTTGCTAAATAGACTCATTCAAATCATTCAAAACATTTCAGGTTAGTTTAATGTTTTGGTGTTGAAAAATTTTTAATCTGGAAAGTTTCAGTTTACGGCCTAACTTTCAGTAAGCCATGTTTATTCTATATAGAATAAAACTTTACTCCAGTGCACTAGAAATGTAACTTTCTCCATTACTTCTCATTTGCTCTGCTGATTTTCTTTGTTCGTACGTTTCATTGTTTTGTTCTGAAGACGTTTAAAGAAGCAGGTAAATCATTCCTCTTTGTTAATCCCTTTAGGACCCAGCCAGAGCCCGTGTTTGCAGAGGAATCAGAGGATGAGGAGCCCGACCAAGAGCCAGAATGGAAGAAACGCAAAATCTGAGAGACTTCGGTGTCAGTTCATTTTATACAGGACAGCTGACACGGTGGGCAATTAGTCGCAAGACAGAATTATTGTTGAGTACTCAGCAAAGGAGCATCAATTATGTTCCTAAATTGTACAGTATCTGTCCCCCTGACAACGCTGTGAAGCCTTTATGTGTATATATGTGCACTCTTCTGTGTTAAGGGGAAACCCATAAATCAGAAAGGATTTTATCATAAAGATCATTTTCTTTAGGCTTATGTTCCTCTCACTGCAATTCATAAACTTCATAAACAGTGGAAAAACTTGGCTTTTTACGTCTGTTTAGATTGTATGTACTTTATTTTCATCGCTCCCATTGTCCTCTCACCCCACATCTCCAGCGTTTGCTAATGCCTCGTAAATCGGCTCCAGATTTTGCGGTCTAGAGCTGTTTGTCATTACGAAGAACAGTTTGCCACTTTGTACAAAGTAAATTACTAAGAAGTACAAAAAAAAAATCCATCCAAATTTACTTTGAGACGTTTTAAAGGCTTTAATGTTTCTACAGATGTACTTTTTTGGTGGGTTGCGACAAAACTTTATCAAATCATCTGTTTATTTTAATTAAAAAATTTTTTTACACCCACCTAACGCCTTAATAAAAGACTTGCATCCAAATGTCAAATTGTATATTTTATCCAAAGTGAAATGGTTTTAAGAGCTGATTAAAGGGAGATCTTTGCCAGATACCTTTTCTGTGCGGCTGTGGATGTAAAATACACAGCACACAGTCTTATGCTTTAAAAACAAAAAAACCCCAAACCTGTTTTCACTTGTTTCTTACAAAAAACATAATTGCAAGTACAGCAATGTTTATTATGTAAACCATCGTTATGTTGAAAAGGTAAATTTCAGCAGTATCCAACCACATGTTAAACGCAGTATATGGAAGTTTACTCGGTATGCATCCCACGTACACATTTCATTTCCAGCGCTGAGCTGAGTCTTTCTCAAACAGCTGTTCTCAAGCTGAATGATGAACTTCCACAGTCGGATTCCTTAATTTCATTGTTTTTCACAGAGGTCCTGTTTCCCTGTGCATTCATACCTTTTTCTTTTCTTTAGCAATCCTTTGATTGACCTGGGTAGTGTCTAAAATCCTTCAACTGACAGAGAAAAACCACAACATACAGAGTTAATGAAAGCCACGTTTGTGTTCTGTGTACTGTGCATCTCTCTGGAATGCATCGCCTGCCTACAACGCACTGGCTCTCAAATGTATCTAGTTTGTAACAAGATTAGCCTGCATAATGACAAACAGGAGCCCCACAATACGTGACCTGTCCACGGTGTGCCCCGCCTCGCAACCTATGGCAGCTGAGACAGACTTAAGCCCCGACCTCTAAGACCCTGAATTGGATAATAAAATGAATGAGTGAATGTCAAAAACTGTAAACTAATACTACACCTTTTTTTTTATTATCCAGATCTGGCTTTTGGTTCATCTTTTTACCAAGTGGCTTAGAAAGGGCTATATATGTAGACCAATGTGTCCTAACTAAAATTATAAGAGGACAAATAAAATGTCTCTGTGTGTCCTGGCAAGCATCCTGTGGCCATGAAATGAAACTGAAGAACCAGAAGAAGAAACATGGATGGACTGAAACAGTGAGTGATGTATTTAAAAGCATCTAGAGAGGATACTGGCTTCGTGGGAAGAGGCTGACGTCAAGCTCTTCAGTAGCAGAGTCCTCAGTCAGCAGCGGGAGGTGGGGAGTGATTGCAGTTTGATTCAAGTGGGACGGTTGATCAGTCCGTCACTGTGTGAAAAAGCGTCTGGCACGCGAAAAGGAGAAGCTCTGTGTAGGCCTAAAGGTAGAACCTTTTATAGGCCTATAAAAGACTAAGCTCACTCTCAAATTCAAACATTTTTTTAAAATTACAGTACCATTAGTGAATATCTGGGGGGATGAATCTATTTATATTCCTGGTCAATGCAAATATTTCACAGACCTCGTTTTCATTGGAGCATCTTTCTGCTTAAGCAATGAGACTGAAGACAACCTCTTTTCTGCACTTAGAGGTAAAGAGGTGACCTTCAGGTTTGTTAAACAGCAACTAACCAGTTGTCCATTTAGGTTCACAGTAACCAGGCCGAACAAAGGGATTAGAAGGTGCCATCAGGTATACATTGCGTGCACTCCTTGCGTCTGTGTCATGACTCACTATCTGTACCTCTGCCACCTTCTCATCGCCATTTACATATCTTCTCTGCACAGTGGACTCGAGGAGCTTGATATACAGTCGGTGGCACTTTTCTGCTGGCTTTTGTTTACTGTACGACTCCCGGGCTCCCGTTCAAGAATTCAGAGCAGAAGGGGGATGCCACACTGCGGAGGCCATCTCTCAAACCATCCTCGCATTTCTCCCCATTTAACCCAAATTTTTCACCCTCAATTTTGCTTGATGCCTGTGTAAACATTACCCTGCAAATTAGAACCATCTGGCACCGGTGGATTATTGTCGTACATGGCACAATACCAGGAGACATTTTCATTTAATAGAAACAAGTTTAATTCTGTAAAAAGTTATAAAATGAATATTGTACAAAAATAAAGTTTGCCCAGAGCTTTGGTTCTGTAACGCACAACAAGTGAGACGACATGACAGTTTGTTTTTTCTTTTCCACAGAGGTGATAGCGGAGTGATAACAAATGTAGTCCTTTTCTTCTAAAATTAACACTGAGGATTCCTTCGCATCTTTACACTTTTGCATCGAAACCGGGGTACTAATCACCGATGAGACGAGTGCTGCAGTTCACACTCTTTAATGTATGGTGTGGAAGAGTAGCGAGGTGCTCTGGAGGCTTCTGGGAAGCCTCCACATTCCCATCTGGGAAGGCTTATGCACGAATCAGTTGTTAAAGGGGAAGATGATCCAACTGATGAGGTATGCTGTGATAAAAGCTAGACTTTTTTTCCCTGTCTGTGTAGTATTTGGCCTAAATTCAGCTTGATGCATTGGATTTGTTCTGTGTGGGGGGATTACACAGTAAAGCTGGCCTGCTTGCTGATGGGTGGGCACAGATACCTTGGTCCCTAATCCGTGTTAACATCAAGACCTACTCGAGGGCTCTCTTTGTTCCACTTAAAACTACCCCCTTAACAGGGCACACAAACGCGCTTTTTAAAGAGTCTCCTTTCCTTAATGTATATTTCTTCCTAAACTTTGGGGACAGGTGGCTGGACGGGTTATTACACCGAAAAGCCTACTGAGCCTACCAATCATTTGCTCAGTAATTCCAAAACATACTCCTTTGTTGAGTCCTTTGAGATATTCATATCAGTTGTGTGATGACATCCACTACAGCAGCTAGATCTTCCTTAAACTGCCTTTGCCGGTGGGGATATTTGGTTAAGACTCATGTTAGAGGATCACTTTCAAATCCCCTTTGAAGATAAAAAAAAATAAAAGACCTGTCTGTCACAGCTCAGACAGAAACACGGCCAGCCCCGTGAACTTTAAAGCCTACTGGGACGGTTATCGCTGCAAAGCCTTTTGCTCAGATTTGGTGCGAGGCCAGGGCGAGGTTTCAGGTAACGCGTGCTGACAGGCAGAAATAGCAGCTTCTGTACTGTGTGACTCAAAGGATGGATCGTCAAAGGCACCTGCAGATCCTCGCGAGACCACACCGCTCTCGTGTCGACTGCAGATTGAAATTAAAAGTCGTTATGGCTTATGGCTGGAGTGACGCCGAGTCTGTCCTGGATTGTTGATTTTAAAAAAACAACACACACACACTTTATAAACAAACAGCAGCAAAGAATTATTTGCTTCCGCGTAAACATAGAGTGTTCTTAAAGGATGCTTTGAATGGGAGGCTGTACCCGGGTGACGTTTTCTCCCTGTCTTAGTGTGGTCACATTAGCGATAACGAGGTGAACTACTCAAAATGCAACAACAGATCAGCTCTATTTAAAAAAAAGAAATCTTCTATTGGTCCCCTCCTCTGCTTCTCTATCTTTCCTTAATGGCTAACAATGATCATTTGGATCTGCTTGAGAAAGCCTGGAATCTAAGTGACATAAATAAGCTTTGGGATCGTGGGAGTGTGTTAACAGGTCTGAGTCAGCTTGCATGGTTTTACTTGAGAAAATGCTCTACTTTGGCATTATCCAGAACAAACAAAGCTTTAAATAAATTAAAAAAAAAGACATTTTTTTAATAAAATGGATTGAAATAAATAACAATAAGTTAATTCCATCTTAATAAATATACCTCTGACACACGTATATACTATATGTATGCATATAGGTTGGGTTTTATGTAGATGTGTTGCACAAAAAAAGAAGAAAAAAGTCTTTGCTTAACTCCGATGGGGTTCCTTGGCTCTGAATGTAAATGCCAACATCCAGGCTGGAAGTGTTTCGATTGCAACTGAAGCTCGTCAAATCTCTGGATTCATCTACAGTCTAAAGAGCCAGCTGTGGAAAAAACAAAACAACTGATGTTTCTTCTACTCTCACCCTTTTTAGATAGCACAGTTGGCAAATCTGAAAGTGTAACAGTATTTAATCTTCTGCAAACTGGTGCACACCTGATACATTTTGTTTTGCACGTGTTTGAACAGTCGAGTATGGGATAAACGCACAGTTTCCTTTCAAGCGGCTGTTCCAGGGTCTTTCAGGCGGTCTCAGTACGCCTACCTGCTCCTCCTCTGATGACTACTGACAAAAACAACAACAACAAAAAGGAGACAAACACTCCCAATTTGACCTTGTGTACACATGTCCCTCTCCAGCGTGAGCTTGTAAAGGATATCCTTAGTCTGCTACGTGCCGCTCATGTGACTTCTTTAAACACACCCACACTTCCGGGCAGAATGCTTCTTCAGCGTGTGATACACCACATTGTCGTCCAGAAAAGACAGGTCGTCGTCAAACGCGATCGGCCGGCAGCAGGTGCGAGAGGGTGTATCCTTGTCCAGCTTTTTGTTGTGCGTGAGGTTGTTCAGGATCTTGTCGTAGTTGGTCTCTGCCTCAATACAGGGGCCGCTACAGTACCGGAAGATCAGCTCCTCTTTAGTCTGGTAGCCCAGCCCCAAATCCGTCACATTGAGGTGGACTTCCTTTAGCAAGCACCCCCGCGTCTGCACAGATATACTCTCTTTCTCCTTCCCTTTCTCACCTCGTCCTCTTTTGCCATTTCTACTCCCCCCTCGGCCCCTATTACGCCTCCTGTCGCCGTGTCCTCTCCCCTCCTCTCTCGCGCCTCCTGTGTTTGCCGCTCCTCTCTTTCTCTGCTCCTTCTTTCCCCTGGAACCGCCGCTGGTTTCTGAAGATCTCCGCAGTCTGCCAATGGTAGCCTCAATAAAATCCATTACGTCATCAAACTGATCTGGATAGGGACCTCCAATGTCATCTGGAAGAAACAGAAGGGAGAGATGTGCTTATAAAGCTGCTTTTATAAAGCTCATATCCAGGCTCCCGCTGACACTAAACAGTTTTCTGACATGTCAGCTCTACGATCATCAACTATATTGTAATTAATAATTTACTGTTTTGAAAGACTGCATGAGCAGATAAGATAAAATTTGATAGATCGTTGTGGGAATAGGAACACATCAACCACAGTGATAGTACATGACATTTAAAACATTGCACAACTAACAAAAAGACACACACACACAGACATGCGCACATTTACTGTAAGTAAGACATTATCTTACTTACAATCTCATCATTTTAGAATGAGACAGTCCAATCCAAACTTTGCCTGCTGGCACCTCCAAAAAGGTGCTTGCCAAGAAACTGTTCAGGCATTAGTCCTAAATAGTAATAGACATATGAAAATAGTATCTCTATTGTCATCTAACTATGTGCAGGAAGCATAATATTCGAATTTTCAGATGTGAAAAAATAACACTATCCGAATGTAGACTGTTTTTTTAGACAATGCACAGAAATACTGGCATATGTGCTGCTCAGACGCTCAAGAAGAAGTCTTGAGTGGAGGAATGCAGAGCAGTCCAGTCCAGAGCAGTTCAGACATAGGTTTACAGGTGCCCTGTTTTAACCTCTTCCATGATGGCTGCTGTGTGATGAGTTGGAAGCTGAAGGTCAGAGGTTGTTGTCAATTTCATTTTCATTTTTTTTTCAGTCAGAGATGGGAGGAAAAAAATATAGGCATGCAAGGGCAGACTTGACCTCGGATAAATAATGCGGTTACCCCGCTGCCATGCAACCCTGAGTCGTTAAAGGTTAACTCTACAGCTTAAGTTAATCCAGCAGGCTTTTTCACACAGGAACCGACTGTATTGATACAGTAGGCACAGGCCAATTACACCACCTAGAGAGATGCATTTAAATCTCGGACGGATGTAATTTTAGAACGCCTAGACTTCAAAGGCCGAATAAGAGGAAATCATATGCTTTGACTCATTCAGATGAGGCAGATTGCAGTCTGCTCAAAACTGAAAACATGCACTAGCACAGCTCTCTGCCATCTGCTGCGAGGAGTGATGAGGACTGACTGAAAGGCTTGGATGCTGCACTGTTACATGTTGATTCTATTACAGAGTAACGTCTCTCCTGGTTGAGTGCCTGCAGCTCCAGAAACAGTGAAGTGTGCATAAAGATAATGAAGACATATTGCTCTCAAATGAAGAGCTCAAGTCAGCGTGGGTGTGTCACCAAGAGGTCAGGCCGGCGGCGTGTGATGTCTGGCAGGTAGTGTGGTGTGTAACAGCCTTTAAACTGCAGTATCTCCTATCGCTCCTCTTTTACCTATTTGTCTGGCAGAGCGCAGGCCATCTGATCTGCCTGAGCTTCAGAGCCTGTTGAGCCACAAATCTAATATATCAGGTGAGGTAGGGCCAATCTGTTTAGACACACCTACCCTTTGATTTAGACAAACCCCAGCATCTCAGATGACAGGCAGGGTGGCTACAGTTTACACCTGCTAATCGACTAGACTAGCAGCAACAAATGGGGGGATTCGCTGTGCAAACCTTGCCGGAGTTTTACAGAGTTAACAGTTAAGAAGTTTGCTTTTTAAAAATCACTGAACACAACAATAAGATCAGATCTAACCGCTGATTTTCTGGTGTCTGCAGCTTCTAGAACTTAAATGAAAAAGAAACAAGCTTTTTATCTTTACAAACCAAAAAGACCCATTCCCTCTTTGGATCTCGATTGTTGCTTACAGTATCTGAGCATAGTTAATGTACTTGGGTTGCACAGCAGATCAGTGATGTAACCCCGGCCCAAACAAAATATGAGGTGGCAGGACAAACTCTTGTCCAAATGTTCCATTCCTTATCTAGTTCTTGGCCGTGTTTCACGTCTGCGTGAAGATGTTACAGTGTCATGTTGATCCAAACAAAATAAATTCCTGCCCACTGTCACTGTTAAAATGAGCATAAACACAGAACTCTCAGTCGGTGCTTCAAACTTTCCGGTGTTGTCTGTCGAAAATCCTCATGACCTGGCCCCTGTTCTCTAAACCACACCATAATTTCTGAGCTTTGGCAGATGGGTAAAGGTTACGGGTCTCTAAACCGCAGAGAGGCAGAGGTGAATATAAACAAAGGGAGAAGGGGGTAGTGTTGAGAATGACCCCATGTTTGGGACTGGAGCTGTTCACACTCTTATTCTTCCTGCTGGATTGTTTTGACATCCGTATGATGCAACCCAAAGTGCCAATAAAATGCAAATTAAGATTTTCCGTCTGATAACTTGCCTGTCTGACAGCCTTATCATAATATGGGACTCTCCACTGTGGGCTCAGCATATTGCCTCGCTTATCACTGCGTGTGCTGTTTCCCAAGTGTAATTAGTCAAGGAAGACCAACATTACATATGCATCAAATCAACAGGGTAATATGCCTGGATTATATAATGGTTAATTGCATATTATTACATTGACATTGCTTTGGACAAACAGTACATCTCTTATGTGACACCCATATAGCCTAATTACAAATTCAAGACAGACTACACATCTTACAAAAACATACTTACACTGATTCTCCTTTGAGATCTCCTGCAGTCGGTGGTCTTCACGCTCAAACGATGGCGCTTCGTCCTCCAAAGAAGGCAAGGGCACAGAATCACTATAGCTGCTGGGGAAATAAGTCCTCTTGGCTGGCTGAGTGTTTTGGTAGAGAGGCCTTGTAGCAACAGAGCTCAGGAGCAACAAACACATGGCCAAAACATCCCATAACTTCATCTTAGACTCAGTTCCTATGAAGAAAGCTGCAAACAAAACAAAACAAGATAATATTTTATTTTAAATCAAAACAAACTGATGGGTATAAAAATGGGCAGAGTGAATATGAGCCTCCTCTAGTTTGTAATGAAGTCAGCAAAGTGTCTGAAACACTACTGTTGTGGCCAGACCTACCCTGACTCATTCTTTATTAATAACTGTGTCATCATGTCAAGCAGCTTTGATCCTCAGTTTTTTTTTCTGTGCATGTGCCATGAACGTGAATATCAGAGTGAAGCTGCCAGAAAATGTTGATTCACATTTTTTAAAACAAAATAAATGAGCATATTGTGCCGTAAAAGAGCAAGAATCCACAAAAGACCACAAATGAAAGCTAAAAATAACAATGCAGGAATGCGCAAATCTGTGCGTAAAAGTACTGTTTTAAATGCGTGATTAAATAGAAAGCTACTGATGGCAGACTGGTTGTATTTATTCACGCTGCGTTAAAATCAGCCAAGCTCTTACTACTTGTGAGAGACTGGGAGGGTGCGCCTCACAGGAAAAAAAAATGCGCTGCTTAAAGCACGCATCGAAGCATTTTGGCAACGATTGCCTAAATAGTAGTGTGAGTTGGCCAGATGGCGAACCCCAAAGCTTACGTGACTCTGTCTAATGGCATGTTGAGTCTGCAGCAAAACTAAACAGTTATGCATAGATAAATACTGGCTCAGACATACAATACAAAAGTTCTACTGTCTTTATACGTGTGAAAGTCCCGTCGTTCACAGTCACTATTTGTTTTTTATCTAAATGCGCACAGACAATCCGAAACTATAGGCAGTATTTGGTGTGACACTCTGAAATGAGAAAATAAAAAAAGACTTACTTACCTTAAATATGGCCCATGCAGACCTGAAACTAGCTCGGCTTTTAGTGGTAAAAATCCAAACAGAAAACGCCACTCATTTGATGTTCCCAGCTGATTCCGCTGCGTGAATCATTTCAACAACCCCAGCACGAAAATTTCCTTCAAGCGAGTTCAATTTCAGTTTGTGTCCAAGCGGGAGAAAAAAGGCTGCAGTAACGCACCAGCTATGTTTTTCATATTCGGACTCAGCAGACCGACCATCCACGCGCCTTTTCACACTTCAGAGTCCAAAGGTAGGTGCTGAACAGAGCGGACCAAGTGCCACTGCGCCTTGGGGGTACAGTTGCTGCCGCTGATTAATTGGATGCTACGTTTCCACGTTGGAAATCCGAGAGAGGGCCACCATCTCCAACTGAAAGGAGTCCAATGAAGACATCAGTGTCTCCAGCACACGAGCACGCCGCTAAAAAGTGCGCAATATGTTTGCCAGAGTGCCCGATCGTGTAGTCCGACTTTTGATATAACAGTCAAGAACCTCTCATATCCAGAAACTGCGTTAAAATGTCACAATCGCCAACATTTTATACAAATCTCGTCAATGTAAACAAGAAGCCCGGCGATATTTATTCTCCATATTCTCCAGGTCAGCTGGTGTCTATGAACCTCGAAGGGTGTCCACACGCATTTTCTTCATATTGGACTGAGGCACGACAGATGTTTGCGCATAACAACGCGCCGGGCGCAGAGAGCAGTTTGGAGAGATTTATAGTTAAGTGCGCTCTGACGTTTGGGGGCAGTTGGTGTCCGCCCCTCTTTTATAGATCCCTGCAAGAGCAAACAGTGGCCCACATATCTCTCCAAACCACCCCTGGAGCCGTGTTTGGAGGAGCGCGGTTTTCAGATGTCTTGGGGATTATGTCACACATCCTGATGTCCCCGGGTTAGATTTCAGTAAGCGGAATGCGATTTAGAGATGTTCTGTTGCGATCCATGTTTCTAACCTGATCTCCTCACTCTGTGCGCCTCGGCGTCAAGTTCCGTCTCACGGCTACAGCACGTCTCAAATGTGAGGTTACTATCTCACTTGTTATTTACTAGAACGAAATTGTAAATACCAGCAGACACTTAGCTCATGCACATATTCGCAATTTCTCGAACTTCAAAACTTGTTACACAGAAATTACATTCACAGGTTAACAAATTGGAGCATTTTGTCATTCAATACGCGGTTTTATATCCAGGTGAGCTCAGGCCAACACCACGCAGACCACAAAGAAAGGACGCTGCACTATTTAAGATATGGCACCCGAGAAAGCCTTTCCATCTCCTCTCATGATTTACAAGCTTCACTTGCCTTTTATCTAACGCAAAACTGAATTCCACCAGTAACCCAGCCCTTCAAGAATTAAAGTAATTTTGTGTTCGTGCGCCAGGAGAGACCCGCTCCAAATGCAGCTAGACACACTTCCAAGAAGCGCTCTGGTTTTAATTTAACACGTGAAATGCTGCTAATGGCTGTTCAACAAAGGGAAGAAAATCTAGCGCTGTCACTTCGAATCCACGCTGACCTGTCTGCTTCTCAGAGGTATTAAGGCTCATATTTGTTTGCTCCTGGTCTGAAACTTCTTGTTGATACATGCTTTCATTCAAGCATTTCTGTGCGCCCTGCCCAATTCTAAAGTGTCTGTATGGTACTGAGCCAAGTCTTCATTGTATGGATTCCTCTCTGTCATGTTCTCGCATGGTTTCATTGTATTAAATGACAGCCGTGAACGGTTCATTTGTCATCATACAATCTTCTCAATTCACATGTTATTTTTGTTTACAGTTTTAAAGTGAGTCATATTGGAGCTCTTAATAATTTTATACAAGGGCAAGTCTCTCACGTGTGGTTCTTTAATGTTTTAATGTTACGATCTCTTCAAAAACGGCGTTGTTCTGCGTAAAGGAACACATGGGCCACAAATGAAGAAATTCCAAACATAGTTTAAGACTCCATATTTAAGCTTTATATGCTGGCTGATGCTTATGTTCACATTTGACAATGTAACACAATCACACAAATCTGCTCATCTGTGAAATAAAACTGAATAACATTTTTTTTAAGGTCAATGGAAAAAATCAGACTGTCAAAAAAATGCCACTCTGTGATGTTTTCCTGCCTAATTGTTCACACTGATCAAAACAGGAACAAGCAGGTGTAGAAAATGAATGAGAGACAGTCGGTGCTTATGTAAACAGGCTCAAATGTACGGATGTAATGTGAACTTGCTTTGAGCAGATTACAATAAAAGACTGAGTCACCTAAAAGCGGAGCCACTTGCTAGACATGCACGTTCAGTTTAGGGAAGGAAGTTGGGGGGAAAAAACAATTACACTACATATTATCTCATATTTGTTATAAAAGCAATTACTGAATAACATATGATTATTAGATTAATTACATGTTTTGATCTTTTTTTATTTATCTACCACACCCTTACAAATGGCTACTACACTGCCTACAACTACTACAACTACTACTACATGCATGTACAGGGTCCACTTGTACCTTAAAAATTGAGTTGGTCATCCATCCATCCATCCATCCATCCATCCATCCATCCATCCATCCATCCATCCATCCTCTTAACCACTTATCCAATTAAGGGTTGGAGTGGGGGATGCTGGAGCCTATCCCAGCTGTCACAGGTAGTTGGTGTACAGCCTCGACAGGTTGCCAGTCTATCGCAGGGCTAGCACATTAGAGGCGATACACACAGAGTCACCAGTTATCCTAACATGCATGTCTTTGGATTGTGGGAGCAAGCCGAAGTACCCGGAGATACCCCATTCAAGCACAGGGAGAACATGCAAACTCCACACAGTGGGTGGCTGCATGGCCGGCGTCATGGTGCATGGTTAGCACTTGCCCCTCACAGCAGGAAGGTCACAGGCAGCAGAGAGTCTTTCTTTGTGAAGTTCGCATTGCATGGAAAAATTATTCAACTGCATTTTTTTTTAGTTGAAACTGACAGAGCAGATTATTCAACCTCTGCGTATAATTTTTATGAGCAATTATTAAGTCCATATTTAATCATTAGATTCGGTCAGTTACGTATGCCTAAAAGGGTTAGAGAGAGAGAGATAGGTCAGGACGACAAAGTCTACTGTCCACAAGCAAAAATATAATATAATAAGATATAATAAGATATAATACCCATCTGTTTGATTACTGGTCAAACAGAACAAGAAATGGTGCAGATGTCATCACATGTAACGGGAAACTGAGATGGAGATTTTATACTGTACACCAAATGATTTATCAACATTGTGTCAGCTAGAAAATATATTTCAACAACATTAAAAATGCTCACTTAGGACATTAAAACCACCAGCTTACAGTCATCATTAAATTAAGTACATTCTCATTTCTAATGTTTCTATATCAGTAGGAAGTGCGACACATCATGTAACATCATGTCATTATTTATTTAACAGCAATCAAGCCAAAATGCACAAGCACTGTGTGAAAAATTAAGTAGACCTTTACTACTTCCATAGGAGTGAGGAGGGCAAGTGTCATCCATGTGCTGCTAATCAAATGCAATTGATTAACTGATCATCAGCAAGTGTGAGCACCTCTATAAAAACAAAAGTTTAGGAACTTTATAAAAATTGTGTGAATTCTGGAACAAGACTGATGAGCCCACAGTGGAGATGTTTGGACATAATGTACAGTGTCACATTTGGCAAAAACCAAACACAGCATATCAGCACAAACACCTCAAATTAACTGTCAAGCACAATAGTGGACGGGTGATGATGTGGGCTTGTTTTGCAGCCACAGGACCGGGGACCTTTGCAGTCCTCAAAACAGCAATGAACTCCTTGGTATATGGCTGAAACTGGGTCATAAAACAGGACAATGATCCGAAGCACAGCAACAATACTATAATAGTCTAAAATAGAAAAGAGTCAAGGTGACACAATGGCCCAGATAAAGTTCAGACCTCAAGCCGACTGAAATGCTGCAGGACCTTTGTGGCAGAGAGCTTTGCATAAACAAATACCTGCAAACCTCAATGATCTGAAGCAATCCCGTGAAGTAGAATAGGCCAAAATTGCTCCACACTGATGTGAGTGACTGATAAAGTCATACAGAAAACAATTAGTGACCCTGATTGGGGTGTTTTTGACACACTTTCTGCATTTTTGAGAACTTTTTGTGAAATGCCATGTGTTGTTGTTCAAGTCGGGTTCAGTTGACCTAAATTTAAGATTTCCTGATATGTAAGATCCTAAAACTGACAGAGGCCACACCTTCTCTTTACCACGACTGTATTAATGCAAAGATACTCTTCAACATGAGCACCCTGATGTGTCCGGCACTGTGACGTATGTTGTGCTTCCTGCCACACACTTGGTGTATGCAGATCTCTTAGGAGATACTTTTACACGTCACTGCGTGTGACATCGCAGGCTAGTGTAGGACACGGCCTACTCAGAGATATGACAGACAGAGACTGTATTGTTTATTGATATTGTCACTCATGTCACCAAAGGAGTCCTCTGTGACCCTCCTCTGCCTCACACAGACAGAGCTGTGAAGATAATGATTACTGAAAATAGACCCATCTTAGAGAGATCCTTTATGTGAGAGTGCTGCACTGTCTGTTGGGTGTCAAAAATCCCCCGAGCTGAATGCCTCAGTGACTATAATAAATATTAATCTGTTAGGAGACGAAACGTGAGTAAGCTCAACGAATCATCACCACATGGGGTGTGAGGAAGAGCGTCGTCACTCACACAGAAAAGCCTCTTTCATTATTTGTGACACCCACAGAATGGGCGCATTAATGTTTGATGTCACGTCTCCGCGCCACACTCGACGGGACCTCAGATGGAAAATACCCACGACTCCCCACAGAGTTTATAAGAGCATCTAACAAAGCTCACATAAACAAAACCACATCACGGCGTCTGCTTCAGTTTAGCGACAAACTGTGAAATAATAATAATAATAATATGAAACAAATGTCACATGTGGCTAATCGGCTTTTATTTCTGTCTTTCTGGATCCTGTCTTCTCGTCATCTGTATCCACCGATGACTTATTAGATTTAAATGGCTGAAATTATTGAAAGAAAAAAAAAGGAAGTGTCAAACAACTCGCAACCTGTTCATAGTGCTGTTCATGTTTTCTGCCTCTTGACTTTATGAGCCATCGTTGCGTGCCTCATGCAGCCAAAATGGGATACCTGTGGCTCTGTTTCCAACTAAACTTCTAAATAATTAAAACGCATAGTGCACTGGGACAAAACAGTAAAACACATTTTACTCAGTTAACAGTCTTATTTAAGGATTTGCTTTAGGCAGAAGGTTAGTGTTTTGTTTGATCCACCCTAATATATTCACGATGAGGTCAGTATTTGACCTTTGTCAATGTAAGGCTTCGTTTGAGAAATGAATGGGATCTTTTCCTTAGACTATTTAGTACCAAGAGAGCATAATTAGATTTGCCATGGTTCATAACTTCAAAATAAGAGTTATGGGAATAAAATATGACAATATCAGTGCTCTGGTGTTTTCCAGAAAAAGCAGCAGGAACTCTTTTTTGGGGGTTGGAGCAAAAACAGATCAAAATCATTGAATGCTCAACTCTTTTTCAGAGGAATGTAACAGGTACACAAGGTGCACTGTAATGAACAGGTATTGTCATGATCCTGGAGTTTTGTGCATGTAGCAGATTCCTGAGGTTCTCTTCAGGTTTCCTTTGTTTCGTTTGGTGTTTTGCTTGGTTTTCTTATTTTCAGGTGCTCTGTTTGATTTAGTCAGTTTGAGGTCTTTTAGTTCTAGTTACTGTTTATAGTTTTAGAATTCAGTAATTATTCATGTCATGCTTTACTTTGATATTTATGTGTCTCTGGTGTTTAGTTTTTCTTCCTACCCTGTTTGATTGTTCTTATTGTCTACACTAGTGTCTTGTTACCCTCTTGTTCCTGATTCCCTGATTGCCCTGATGTGTATAAAAAGTTCTGTCTTCATTGTAGCCTCTGTCAGATTGTCTGCTGGTCTGCAGTCCTCTTACCTGTCTGCTGGTTTTTGGAAAACTAATATTTGGATTCCCCTTTGCTTGTTGCTGTTTTTGGACTGGAGCTATCATCTTTAAAATAAAGCGCTCCTGTTTTCACTTTGAGCCCTGAGTCTGCATTTAGGTTTTTTAACCTCACAATCTATGGCAGGTATACTGTACGTACAGTGTTGTGAAAAGCGGTTTGCTCCCTTCCTGATTTCTTAGTCGTTTGCATATTTGTCACCCTTAGTTAAGGTCAGAGTTCATGATTCAACAACAAGTGGTAAGTGGACTGCGCTTTTCTACCTTGCTTAAGCACTCAAAGCACTCTATACTACAAGCCTCGTTCACACAGGCACTTTTTTCTATGCCTAAGTGCTTAATATCTAACACACCGATGAACGGATCAAGTCGGAGTTCAGTATATTGACCATGAATACTTTAGCATGCAGACCGGATCAGCCAGGGATCACATCACCAGCCTTCTGATTAGTAGAAATTAGTTTCACAGCACTGTAAATGGTTAGGTGGTGGAAAAATATAAATTACAACAAAGTGTTTGGATGCATGCGTAGTTGCTTTTATTGAGACTGTGGATAAAGTAAATCATGGAGGATTATTAAGCACAACTTAGCAAGAAGACAGATACAATATCTTCTCTACAGACCTGTGACAAGTCCTCAGTGCATACCTCCATTACCTAATGCCCATTAAACACCAGGGCAGCTCTTCCTCTGTGCAAAAATCTGCTCTTTAGCACATCTTAATATTTTTCTTTAAGGGCTATTTTTGCAGCTCTGCCTAGAAGAACAGCATTCACGAGTCACTTCTTTTCACTTCTGCAGATTAAAAGAAGGATTAAGTGTCCAAACTGCATACTAGCCTAGAAAACTCTTCATGGGTGTCCCGTAGTTTGAAATATTATGTCAAACTGTTGATAAACTCTAATGATAAAGATCTCCCTTAAATTAATGTGAATAATAAAAAAATGAGAAGAAGGGTGTTTAACACTGATCATCACAAGCATGAAGTTAAAACAAATAATGTTAAAATAACGCCTGACTCACTGTGTTTTAGACAAATTTATGTTTTCAGTGCATGTTTGACAGATGAAATTTATTATTGGGTTCATGAGAACACTTTGCCAGGATGAACATCAGTATTTGGCAGCTACCCCAGAGACTGAATTACAGCTTTCCCCCCCCTTTTTTTATTGATGCACAGCAAACAGGGAAATATACCCTGAAACAAACAGCGTGTTTAAGAAAGACAGGCTGCAGAGTAGGTGACCAAAATGACCAACTTTAGCTTGCGTTTGAATTCCGTGTTTGTGCAGAAAAATCTGATTTGTAACAGAACTTTCTGCAATTCATTACTGCAAGAGTACAAATGTCTTATGTTCCCTTTTACTGTCGCCGCCCTTTGCACATTAGCTCAGACTGGATATCGTTGTACTTCGGGCTCTTGTGTTGATCTGTATTCCGAATGTAGTGTGCAGAAGTGCCAGTTATCTGCCAGAGTAAGCTTATCTGTCAGCGGGCACAGAGGCCCGGTCACCCTTGGCACAGAGACAGAGAGACAGGGAGCAGGTAGTCAGGGCAGATATGGAGGGATTCGCATGGCTTTTAGCTTATCCATTAGGACATGCTACAATTCCGATATGGCCCCCCGCCAAATACCCAGCCATTGTGGCACTCAGCGCAGTATTTCCATCTGTTTCACTCATTGCTCAAACATTGTACGAGTATTTGTTGGCATCGTACACAGATAGATTGTATGCATGCAAAAATATGTGCTAGCATGAGTGTGTGTGTGTGTGTGTGAGTGCGTGTGTGTAAATGAGATCACTTGGTACTATCAAAGTGCAAGCAGGCCTATGACACGGTTATAAATAGAAGGGAGGAAGTAAGGAAGGTTAAATCTCTCAGACACAGTTACTAAACGAGGAGCCATTTAAAAACCCGCATGTCCTGTTAGACCTTTTTTTTAATTTTTATAGCCAAATATTCAGCTAAATAGTCTGGCCACGGCCACACAAGAATCCAGTAAGAGGGAATTTATTGAGCCATGACATAAACAATTAAGTCTAGGTCCTTAGAGTGCAGCAGAGAGCAGTGAAAGTTGTTGATGTGTAAGCATTTACAACACTGCATCCCACAAATCTTTAACCACCTACTCTATTTTTTTCTGCGAGTCAAGGCTGGACAGATGGGGTACATAGATGCACTTCTTGGCTGGGACCCAAACCAATGAAACTCGCCAGGAGCATCTGCATTCAGCTGTCTTTGCTACAAATGCAGAAAGGAGAAAGAACTGTGTGTATTATGTATTGTACGATCTGCCATATGTGCAAACATATGGGGCAGCAAGGATGTCTCAGTTAGGCTGATAGAGTTTCTCAGCTCTTTCATTTCTGCCCTCGATCATCCTCCTTTCTTGCTGTAATCCTGACTGCTGATATTTACCTGGCATGACTTTGACCCCTGACTTTCGGCAGCTGTCGGTGGCGCCCCTCTTCGAAGAGGGGACATGTGGAATACTAGCAGTCCTCCCCAAGGTGGCACGGTGTCAGACTCTATGCTGGCTTTACGGTTTTTAGTATTCAAAGAGCGTCCGCCGGAGCCTCCTCAGACTACATTACTAAATAAACAGGGCAGGCTAAGTGTTGATCATAACCACTGAGCAAACATAAAGCTCCCCGGGGAAGGGACACTATTACATTGCTTGTTGTCCATTTGTTTAATGTGTCTGTATCAGTTTACAGATTCGAACTGAGCTATTTTGTTTATAACCTCAGGCCTCCGTGTCCGCTCCTTTGGCCGCTGTGCTAAAAGTGTGCTGCATGCAACTTGTTCTTGACTTACACGAGACCCACAGACGTATCTCAATGAAACAAGGTCACACTAATTGGAGGAGGAAGTGTTGAAGATGTCTTTGGGAAGTGGCAGCAGGGTTAGAGAATGATACCAGAGAGAGTCAGATCCTGTATCTGCTCTGGTTCCCTGTTCTAATCCAGCCTGGTATGTGTTGAGATCAGAACAGGTCCCTTTCACCGCAGCCATCCGGCGGCTGTGCAGTGGGAGTTGCTAGGTCTGCAGTTCCCTTACTGCTGTGCACTAAGTAACAGACAACAGTCTGGTAGACACTTGAACTAACAATCAAGTTTGCTAAAAGAAACTGAGGACTAAGAGACCCAATAGAAACATTCCCACAGTCCATTTCAAGGTACTAAACCCCAGGAAACATGGCACTAGACAGCTGTGTGTTCCCCTTGATGTATTTATATGTCAGCCGCTTACATAAATACTCTGTGTCACACATTCACACTCATACATACAGGCCTGTGTAACTGCACACATTCACAGTGAACACACACCGACACACAGGCATACAGTGAGGCACAGACACTAACACACACACGTATCATGCTCCCTGTCAGTAAAACCTCAAGGATATTATGTCTCTCTAGGCAGACGAGACAGTTGATCACTGCAGCACAACCACATGATCACTTTGATGTAAATCACACAGCACCGTCAGCTTGAAAACTGCTCAAAACTAAAGCACAAGAGAGAAATCTTGTCCACCATCAGCAGCCATAACATTAAAATCAGGGATGATGGTTAGGACACAGATGACGTGAATAACTGCAAAACCTTACATCCTGGAATTCATTCTGTGGCTGCTACATTGGCACTTTCAAACAAATTTTTTCCTGATGTTACTGCACTTCCCCAGCAGGATAATGCACCACACCACACAGCAAAAACTACTAAGTAACACCTCAGTAACACCTCAGGGAACACATTGGAGAGCCCATTGCACTGACCTAGCATCCAAACTCCCCAGATCCCAAACCAATCAAGAACCTGCAGGATGTGCCCGAACAAGCTAGCCACATAGGTCCCACACCACAACTCAGAAACCATCACAAAGACCCATATCTATGTCTCAGCAGGCCACAGCTGTCAGTAAGGCACAAAGGAGAACTATACAATATTATTATGCATGTAGTTCTATTGATTGTTATTGTCATTTTTAACATGTATGCTTCATGTATGCTACTTAGCACAGTTAAAATGCATGGAAGGATTTCTCTGAGTGAAAATGCCTTGTTGATGCCAGAGTTTGAAGGAAAATGGTTAGATTGCTTAGATATGATACGAAGGCAACGGTAACTTGAAGCAGGTGAGTTACAACAGCAGAAGACCACACCAGGTGCCACTCCTGTCAGCTAAGAACAGAAATCTGAAGCTGTAGTTCACCTAGGCTCACCATTATTGGACAACAGAAGACTGGAAACATGTTACCTGTTTCTGCTGAAAAATTCAGATAGCAGGTTTCGGAACTTGGTGTACGCAACATGAAAGAGTGTGGGGGATATTTTCTTGAGACACTTTGGGTCGCTTAGTAGCAACTAAATGCCACAGCCTACCTGATTATTGTGGCTGACCATGTCCATACCTTTATGACTGTGCACGTACCCATCTTCTGAAAGCTGCTTCCAGCACCATGTTGAATCTATGCCATGAAGAATTGAGCCAGCTCTGAAGGAGACTCATCTTTTATCACTCTTTTTTTAAACACACTGCTCACGATGCTTTAAAATGAGCCAACACTCTGCTTTATGACAAGGCAAGTAATGAAAAGAGTTTGAAGTTTTCTCTCATCCTTAGATGACTCACTGCCGTGTATGATCCACCCCATTCTTGGCCTTGAAGTTAAACACTTTAGTGATTACCAAATAAGCCTGACCTTCATATTCTCATTCCAATTTTTATAATTACGCATGATCATCCCAATATGGTAATGGCAAGGTTTAACTAATGGAGTGAAGTAGCCAGTGAGTGTATTTAAAATCAACTTACTAAAAGGGGAAAAAAGCAGAAAAAATATTTTAACATATAAAAACATATGCACAGTAACAAAGCCATAACACGATCAAGCAGATCAGTCAGTGGGCCACCCTGCTGATGTTCTAACTGCTTTGGATTCTGAAAAGAATCATACATAGTTAAATGTTGCCTTTTTTTGTACATTTAACTGCATATTCTGCAAATACATGCAGACTCCTTCTGCATTTACAGGTTTACCACTTCTCAACTATGTAATACACTTTGTCAGCAAATGATTCTGAGTGACTTATATGCATCAATAGGTAAATAACTTTTTTTTTTTTAAATCACAAATTGTCCCATAACACAATCGGGTCATTTCAATACTGAAAGTCGAAAACTACACCCAGATGCACACCTTCACTTAACGAGGCTCTCACACTGCAAATGTTAGAAGTTCAGATTTTAACTGGACCACCCATGTGAACACGAAAAAACTCCTGGTGCTGCCAGGCAGTCGAAGTCCATTAAGGACACATGTTGGCAAAAAGGAGGTGAACCTTTCCAGACCTAAAAAATATGACTCAGGATCATGCTAAACAGGATGTGGCATTTCCCGGTCCTTTGTATTCTGCTACCATTACATTACATTACCACTTTAACACCTAACAGACGCAACGATAAGGAGAATTAGCACACGCTGTTACTCACTGTTGTTATTCTTGTGATGATATGAAAGATGAGCGAAATGTGGCAGCAACCTTGAACTTTGCTTCATAACAAGTGGCTTCCAGTAACAAACTAAATGGAGCATACGGAGAGACAAGTGAATATAATGCCATGATAATCTAATCAGATCCCTTGGGTGTAGAGGTTATGGGAAAGAAGACTTGCAGTGTCAATGTCCTTCCAAGGTTAAATAAATTAGTAATAGCTATGGGCTGCATGTATGGATCTTTGGATCCTGGACTGAATCAGACGTAAAGTACTACTAAATATCAGAATCAGAATACTTTATTGATCCCTAGTTGCAGTGCTCCAGTTCAAACAGTAACAAAACAGACAATACAAGAAGTAACAAGTAGCACAATATATACAATATATACATACATGTAAGTCACTTACTAATAAATATCTGAAAAAGAAAGAAGAGCATGTGCAAAAAGGGTGTAGCTATTGCAGTATACAGTGTGTTAGGTGGATGAGTTGTACAGGGGGATGGCCACAGGCAGGAATGATTTCATGTGTCGTTCAGTGGTGCTTTTTGGTAACTCACTCACTGAACGTGTTCCTGTGGCTAGCCAGCATGTCATGAAGTGGGTGGGGGGAATTATCCAACATTGTCTTTATCTTGGACAACATTCGCCTCTCCGTCACCACCCTAAGAGAGTTCAACTCCATCCCCACAACATTGCTGGCCTTGCGGATTAGTTTATTGAGTCTGTTAGCATCAGCAACCCTATGAACTAAAGAGTATGTTGTAACCAACTGGAAAACACTGATCAACAGAGTTTGGCTCAAAGATCTGAAGTGATAATGCATAGTAACAAGAATAGGAATCAGAAAATGACAGTCGGGTTTATTTGGTATTATTTACGAAGGTTTCGAGCTTCAAGGCCAAGAATGGGTTGGATCATACAAGACAGTGAGTAATCTAAGGATGAGAGAAAAGTTCAAACTCTTTTCATTAGTAGCTTCGAGTCTACCCGATAGCTGGAGTAGCGGCAGGCTTATCCTTGAGTTCACAGGTCATGCTTCAGGTGTCACATGCTGAATGGCTCTGGGCACAGGTTTGCCTATCATCCAGCTTTCAAAAAGTCAAGTTCGTAAAACACAGCATGGACTCATTTCGAAGCATCGTGAACAGTCTGTTAGTAAGCGTGATAAAAAGATCGAAGGTTTGTGGGACACATGACAACTTGTGAACTTTATCATGACTGAAACAAGATAATCTGGCATCGTATCGCACATCGCTCCCATTCCAAGACACTTTATCAGCTTAAGCCCAAATCTGAAAGCGCTACAGCTGTCTCTTTGACCTGTGACAGGTGATCTCACTGCAGGTTAGGATGCTGCGCCGGCTCGTGTTACTAACAATTGGCATGTGCGGGTTTGTGCGTGGAATCACGAGCAACGCCGCTGACACGCTGAAACAGCTGAGAACACTATGGATGAACGACAGCCTCTTTAATGGATGATAGACAGATAAACGTATACATGCTTATACGTATAGAGAGCCAGGAGGGTGATAGATAGACACACACTACATGCATCTCAAGGCACAAGTAAGATGTTTGAGTAAAAGAAAAAGCTTGCTAGTTGGATCTTTTGTGGTGGATTGTCGTTGAAGCAAAGGATCACTTATCCAGTTCTTGCTGGGGATCAACACACTCATGAATTCCTTTAGAAATGTTTTTCTGTTGTTTAAAAAAAAATTTCACCAAAGGCATAAGAGTGCAAAGGGCAAAGCTTTGGAAAGAGATGACTATCATCTTTCCAATACATTTCTACCGAGAACAGAAGAACTTCGGTACCTGTCGCATGTGCATAACAGAGAGGTGTCAAAACTGAAACGTGATCGGAACGTCTGACAAAGGGGAGGCTGCTATGAGGGATCAGTTCAGAGAGAGACAAGCCAGGGTCTCCACAGCAGATGGGCGCTTTATCGTGACCGCCGCAGGGGGAAAAGAGCCCGAGAAGGGAGAAACGAGACCACAAAAAAGGCTGGAGACATGGCTGGACCGTGACACATGTCCCACTGTGGAGGGGGGATTTTATTCACCTGGCCTTTGGTGTGTCATCGTGTTACCAGTCCTGTCATGAGCCTCCACCCTGTCCGCCTGCGCTGCATTGTTCTGTGCTGCACGTGGACAAGTGAATAAAAGAGGAAGGATAATGAAAAAGAGAGGAGGGTAGGCAGTGGGAGTGAGACACATTTTGGCCCATTGTTAGTGCTGTATTTTTTTTTTAACACGACTAAAGTGAGGGATAATTCTGATCAAAGGCGTGTATATGATTGCTCTGGTAGGTTTTGAGGAGAGTGAATACAGTGGAGCGGGGGTGGGGGTGTGCGGCTGAGGTACCGTGGAGGAGTTAAAAAAAATCATAGTGTAGAAACATTAATGTCATACTTCATCATGTAGCTCTTGAAAAGGCATGCCTGAGGAGAGCTCACTGTGTACCGCACCTGGGGTATGTTTTTAATATCATCCAATGTCTGTCACCATCTGTTTTGCTCAAACTAGGTACGCAGTGTCTCCTGCTTGTATCTGGGACATCAAGACATCTTGTAGCCTTTGTTATAAGTTTTGATGTGCTTTCACACAATCATAAAAAAGGAGAGAGAGAATAAGTCAGTGATGATTTTAGGAGAAGAGAGTGCCTTATTCATAACACACCCCAGATGTGCTTAATCCCAGAATAAGCAATAGGTAAAGCCAGTTTTGCTGTGCTGAATCCTTTTTGACACTGACGTAAAGACGAACCTTCGCTTGCACTGTTGAGAATCGTCATCCTTGGAATTAAAAAGATCAGACGGCAAAGGTGAAACACGAGTCAGCCGAGCAGATCCGCGCTGCAAACATAAAACAGAGGAAAACCATAATACGCAGAATTTACACAGCACTGCATGTGCTTCAACTTTGAGTCTGACCTTGTTTTGACTGAGATATTTATAATATAAACAAACTCTGTTACAAACATATTACAAGTAATGAGTAAGAACACAGTCCCAGAGAGCTCCATGTCAAATAGCTTTGTAATAGAGCTGTTTTTTTAGGAAGGACCCAAAACACGCACACACACGCACACAGACGCACACAGACGCACGCACGCACACACTCACAAACACACACATACACAGGTACTGTACTTGACTGTTTGTGCACAATAAATACACCTAAAGGTTCTTTACGGGGAAACAGAGAGAGAGAGCTCTGTGCCAGCCTCCTGGAGGTGCTGTGAGATCAAGAACAGCCTACCTCCAGGTGGTAAAACTAAGCTTTCAGGGGTGAGAGGTCACCAACACTGGAGTGGTCACACACGTGTTGGAACACTATTTACAGCTGCAGAGGCCCACCTCAGACCACCTACAAGCGCTCTTTCACTATAATACTGTAGGTACCGAGGAGGCTATGTACCTCATGGTCCACCAGGTGGTAGTAAAGGTCCGCGCGGAGCATCTTTTTTTATCTGACATCCTAAAACGAATGACTTCCATCAGCCATCAGCCACATGACAGTGTAGCTGTGGTATCTCTGAACTCTGATCCTTGACTATATAAGCAAAAAGCCAGTCAGGCCTGCACAGACACTGATTTCCCTGCAAAATGAAACCACAGCGTAGCTGGATGTAACTATAAATGCATAAATGGGAATGCACGTGTATGCATAACTACGACTTTAATTTTAAACAGGGTCCGTAACCTTTGGGCTCTTGTTCAAGGTCGCTGAGAAGTCCAGGTCAGAGTCAGAGTGTGGCTAACAGTATTGGAATGCCTGCTGGTTGTCTTGAGCAATGAGGCACACTTACTAAATTTATTATTCAAATAGTTAAAATAGAACTAAACTACGCAACATGAGAGCATCATCTCCCGTTCCAGTGCCGTGAATAACCTTCGATCCTTGATCTGTAACCACTGATCATACTCAATTACACTCCTGCAGGTCCTCAAATTCCAGGTTTGATGAAAAGATATGCAATGAATTAGATATTAGCTACAGCTAAATGTAGCGCAGATGACACAGAAATTATTTATATGACAAAAAAAGTACAGTGTGTATTTTTAACTGATCCTTTTATCACTTTTTATTTTTTGTTCAATAAAACATATAGCATATAGTAAACAATGAATCTGTAAACGCCAGCTGTTGACATTTTTAAAAAATGAATGAAAAAGCATATTTAAATAATCAACATACATGATTTAAATATAAACACACACGTGACAAGAGACAGAACGTGTAGAAGATATATGCAGAAAGAGCTTTCAGTGGTCAGCTGATAACATGATAGCGAAAAAATACATAGCTCATTTTCCTGTCTGTTAGTTGGACATGCTAACCTGTTAACAATCTCCTATATTCATCCATACGGTTTGTAGATCATTTTGCTAAAATAGGTAAAATCTCCACTCTTTCAGGGCACTAATAGGCTAAAGGCATATTACAAAAGGTCATTCAGGTGTTCACAGATTCTCTGTAGTTATTCTGCTGCTCATTCACCTGTAAAATCCACACCGATCATTAATTCAACAGCCTTTTTATTTTACCATATGGAACAAAAGCATTTGACGATATGACTTACAGGACGTTACCAAATTCATGAAGCTATATTTGTGAGTTTATTTATCAATATCAGTTAAATGTAAACAGACTGATGTAGTAATAGACTGTCAAATGTTGGTGCGTGTGTAATATATGAGCGTTTATGTTTCTCTACATGGGTGAAAGTACTCCATGTCGCCCTCTGGTGGTAACAACCAACTATGAAAAGAATGGATGTTGTATCTTAACTAAATGATAAAAAGTTTTATTACTTTGTATTACTTTCTTTTTAATTTGGTAAAATTTACAGTTTTAATCCCATAAGAAAATAAATCACTATCATAGAGAGGGATATTAGTAATTCGTTTGTTAATAACACTTTGTTTGTGTTTGCTAATGTTTCGACAGGAAAATGGTTTTCTACAAAGTTGTTTCATGTACAGAGTAACACACACACACTCACACACACACACACACACACACACACACACACACACACACAAACGTATGACTTTGCCGGTTTCAGCTGAAACAATTTCAGTGTTTCAAACCATGTTCCAGGATTTTTCCTTCACCATTTATGAGGTTTCAAGAAGAAGATAAACGACAGATATGAATGTTTGAAAAA
>NW_005187464.1:674605-681757 GCF_000239375.1 Pundamilia nyererei | reverse complement strand
TATCTATACATATATTTGATGCAGACACATCGCAGCGCTGCATTTTCTGGTAAAAAGTGTTCTAGTAAGCAAAGAAACATATAATTCTCTCCTGAAATAGACCATCTTCGAAATCAATTCCAGTAATTGTTGCAAAAAGTTCTAATACCAATGGATGAAGTAGGCATCAGGAGCGACATGGGAGGCTTTGTATTATCTAGACTGTGACCATCAGCTAACAGGAAGAGAAAGAGGATATGGAGCAAATGCATCACAGCAAGGAAGCAGAAAGTTAAAGCCCCGTTCACACAGGCCTAGAGACTGTTGACCTCCCAGAGAACCTCTGTGCATTCCCAAACGCTGACCAATGAAAACTTTAATTCTAGCACCTTACATATCTTCTGTGTTTCTAGTAGTTTCAGATAAAATGTCTACAACATATTACATTAAACCATTAATGCAATCTTGATAATAGCTCATCGAGACATGGCATTCCCCACATAGTGTCTGGCGTCCTCTATGATAATGTTTACCCCATTAATAGAATTAATTGCTTACTGTATGTTGTTGGCAACCTGCTATGTAAAGAAGTCCAATGCAAACAGCCCCTTTTGAACAAAACATATTATTCTAACTACAGCAGAACTGATTTTAAAATTATTAGTACCATATGTGTCCATGCTTTTTTATCCACATGCTCTCTTGTATAGACAATCTAAAAGTGTGCTATAAAATATCTATAAATACATCATTGTGTTCTCATGAGCTGCATGGTCTTCACTGCAAATGACATTAGGTAAAACAATCAATACCTACAATTTATTGATTTCTCATTGCAGCTCATTAAAGAGTCCTTTGTGCCACTGGGTTTATTAATAACATCTCATTCCTATGAGTTCTTAACAACAGGACTACAGAGCTTATCCAAATCTGGAGTAACTCTGACAAGTGTTACGTTATGGGTTCCCAGTGGGAGAACACATTACATCTAGATAACAACTCCCTAATTCAGATTCATACATGTCAAAGTACATGTCAATACTTGTTAGTGTTACTGAATACTAAAGAAAGATACTTGTTCAAAGCAACAGTTAATGGGCAAAGCTGACTACACAGAGTGAAAAAAATAAAATAAAATTCAGCTAAAATTCAGCCTGGTAGAAAATCTAATGCAGTAACAATAGTTCAAGCAATCCTGCAACAACTGCCAGCCATAAAGGCAACATTGAAAAAGTACTGTGAACAGACACCACAGAGTGCACCTTTTAAAAGCATTTATAAGCAGGAGAACTTAAGACTTTTATAGCAATAAATTTAAGGCAATGTTCTCAAGACTGAGAAGCTAGTTTGATTAAACATTTTGACATTATTAGCTTAACTTCATCTTATTATTTAAAAATTTTGATTTTCATGTTAACTTTAACCTATTTGTTACCATCACATTGTAGCTCGTTCTAGTTTTAACATTCCATTTGGATCCTGCATGGTCTATTTTCATAGGTTTACTTTGATTTTTGTGATTCTGATTTTTATAAGTGCCATACAACTAAACGGTTCATTGTTATTAAGTGAGTACTTCATTTAATATCTTTTTTAGACCTATTTAAGGAGACCTCTTACACGCACATCTTGAATTTCATTCTACCGCTTATCTTGGGCACATTAAATCTCAAGTACAAGCTACCTCATTGAAGTGTACAGTGCCGGACGTGCTTGTCTTTTTCGCACGTTAGACGGGGTGACGTAGGTGACAGACTGCTTTGACAGTAATTAGATGTTTGATAGTTGTGGCAGGGTGACCAGAGGCAAAAGTGGCAAACAATCAGCTATTTCATCAGCTCTTCTAGAATGACTTTGACAAGTGCTTTGTTATTTTTTGGGTTTTTATTTATTTATTTATTTATTATTTAATATCAACAATGCAGTTTAACTACTACTACTTCCGATACGGACAGTTTACAGCTATTGCTAATTTCCAACCCTTGACCTCAGTTGGACTCTTACATCCACAGTTCACAGGCAGAATTTTACAGTGTAAGTATGTGTTGGTGTTGGTAAACCAAGGCACTTACTTATGTATAATACTATCCTCCTGGTCTAAACAGTGTTAGTGATCAACACATCTGCTACTCACAAAGTGCAGAGTCTTCCTTGTGCCATAGAGAAGTCAGACAATATGACAGCACATTAGAGTCTCCCAGCTTAAAATAGTTGTGCTCATGCTCTGGACAAAAATCACCTTAAAACTTCCCAGTTAACAATGAGGTTGTGTTTGCTTCGACGGACTGAATGTTTACACTAAGTTGCTCTCCTGGAAAACCATCTCTTGGAAACATTAATGTTTTCCTTTCTGATTAACAGAACAGAATTGCTGAAAGCTTTCTTTGTCTCATCTACATGCTGAGAACAGTGAAGCCTTGTACCCAAGACGCTAAAAGCATTTCCAGTGAATCAGCTGGTCATCACAACTGTATCGTTTGACCTAGAAAATCATGGAAAAAACGCCAAAGAATGCTCCCAAAACAAATAAATAAATAACAAAAAACGCCAACAAAAGTGCATGAAACAACTAACATCTGCCTCCCTGAGGTATTATGTCAGGGGTTATTATTAGTGAGGCTAAGTGGTTGGAAATTGGCACATATTGCTAGGTTTCGCTAGGAAGTGCAGTGACCCAGAAGTGTGAAAGGCTTAGCCTCCTCTGGCTAGAATGTAACCATACTGAGTCTCAACAGAGAAGAAAAGGGGGTATAGACGAGGATGGGCTACAATTGGCAGCATGAGGTAAACACTGAGAGGCTTTTACCTGAGCATTTTCTCTTTACACAAGGATGAGCAGGAAACATGTATGACACTTTGTAAATGGTCTGCTGCTTTTCAAAAACCCCAATCTGTCTCCCCTAATTCTCAAAGCACCCAATGGAATGCAGCAGAGAGCTGGGGTGTGTCATTTCCTCACTTCCTCTGAAAGCAGCTTTAGATGTTGGGCTCACGTTGTGCTCCAGCAATGGGTATCAGACATGCAGTTATTAATGTGCATAAGAGGAAAACAAAATTTGGAAAAGACACAAAAATCTGTCACGTGTAATGTCTTGACTTGACCGCGCCGGCCACATGAACAGCTGCACATGGACACCCTCATGCACGCATCACACACCAGCTTGATCGATGTGTTTTGCCATAAGAGAGCTGTGCGTGATGGGAAGCTTGCTGGGGAGGTTGGGTCAGTGCGTTGCTTGCTTGCTTTCTGCCCTTCTGAGTATTCTCATCTTCTATCCAGCACTGGCAGCAGCAGAAGCCTGCATTTGGATTTGGGGGGGGGGTTCACTATTATACGCTGTGCAGCTTCACTGCTGCAGAACAAAGGGGCTTTCTGGAGAAAACGGTAAAGTAATGTTCTGTTAATTTAGCAAGTTTTGCATGAGTAGTATGGAGCAAACTCCTCTGAAGTTTATTTAAAGAAACTATTACTGTTATTACAGGGAGACTCTTATTTAGGATTTAAATAAATACTTATGAGCAGTAATTGAATTAGGACAGATGCATACCATGTCAGCAAGGAGCACTACGTGAAGCAGACAATGCAAGTTCAGCAGTGACATTGATTAGATGTGCATGCAATTTATGTGACTTGAGCCTTTCATATGAAACAATGCTTTGATGCCTAATGTGGGGAAGTAAGTGGTCATTTTAAGTTCCTTTGACGCACAAAGGCTTTGCTGAGAGGATAGCAAGAGATCAACATGTTGGTTTCGTACAGTGAATGTCTATGTGTACTCCACCCACTCTGTGGCATGTCTATGTGTATGATCATGGTTAATAGCACAAAAGAAAATTCAGCTCCATCATTTCAAAAACATAAACACATTTAGTGGATTTTAAAAGGTGTGCAAAAAAAAACATTGCAAAGACAATTTATGCAATATCAATAAGACTCAGCACAGCTGTGACTGATTAAATATCGTGCTATCACTTAGCTTAATTTTCAATGAGTCAGACTCATTGTTCTTGTTCTTAAACAATCAAATTATTAATGCAGTAAAGTGTAAGATTTACCGGTAGCTAACTTCTTCTTATTCTGAAGATGTAGTTAATATTACATGGTATTAACTCCAACATATTAACAAAACATAACCCTGTTTAATCAGAAATTCCTGGACTTCATCTATGCCATCTGTGTAATAAACATTTCTTATTTACAGAAAAAACTACAATTTGACATTTAAACAAAATGCTGTTATGCTTCCATAAACCTCAGCTCCCAAAGAGACATCAATTTTGAAATATGTGTCTTGAGAATGACCGGATTTATGAAAGCTCTGAACTGTATAGAAGATTTTTGTGGTGCATATATATTAACAGACATGAGTTCTTATTCCACTGCATAGGGAAGCGTGTGCGTCCCAACACTGAGGAGACTCTGAGCTAATGGTCAATTTCTCCTGTCATTAAATCTTAAATCAAAGAAATTAAGAAATTTAAAGAGGATTAAAAAGTTTCAGAATGTACAAAGAAAACAAAATCAGAGCAACCTGAACAAAATAAAGCGAGATGCCAGATGTAAATTTTTAGTGTCTGATTTCTTACCCCATCCAATGATGTCAACCTCAGATCCTTCTGTAAACTTGTATACATCTGCTCAGTAACCCTGAGAAAGAAAAGCTCCCCTCACTATTTTTTTTGTTTGTTTTTTGAGCAGCATTGTTGGTAATACACATGGCCCCATGATATACCCATAAGATTAAAAGTGTACAGACATGCTCTCTAAAGTAGTTTTCAAATGTGCTTTCAGCTCTGAGCTTTTCTATAGATTAACTAACAAAGATGCATGCGGGAAAGGAAATCTCCAAAGCAGCTAGATTATAGAGTTTTTAATCTAGATACTTCCTAGTGCACTGGTTTTACCCAGTGTCACAACACAACGGTGTCCTCTCCTAAACTGTTTCAGTGGGAATGCAGCTGGTGCCAACTACTCCCTACTGCGTGCTAAATGTAAGAAACGACAGCTATGAACAGGAAGTGTGAAAACATTTAAAGCTACCCCCAAATCAGTGTAGCTTTAAGCTATATGCTAACACCTGCTGTTTACAAAATCAACTTGCACATACACTGATGTTCAGCAATTATTGCAGTGATCTTTACCTTACAATATAAAGTGTCTAGAGGCCACTGTTGTTGTGATTTGGTGCTTTATAAATAAAACTGAACTAGACTGAAAAACTGAATTTACCATCACAGTTTACTGCAGTGTTTTTAAAATGAGGGATCTAATTTTAAAAGAAATTAAAAAGGGATTCAAGTTGACTATTATTTTTTAATTGACATAAAACAGTCACTCGAAATCATTCAGGACCATTATAGTCAGAAGAATTATAGTATGTGGAAAACCAAGAGCAGCAGCATATAACAAAGCAGGCAGATGACAGATCGTGTTGTCGTGTTGACTAAATAAGACTCGGCATGAAAGGAAGAGCAGGGTCTGAGGTGAGTCACGAAGCTGGCTGGAGATGCGCAATAGTTTTGAGCAGCCTAAACAGCATGTGAGATGGACGTGGGCTGCCATTGGGATCAGCTGACATGAAGAACTGAGGCTGAGGATGATTTCATGGCCTGATCAAACTCTAAGCTCAATTTGTAAAAGTATGTGGACAATTTAATCCACAAAAATCAAATGCAGTGAACAGAAACAGTAACTAAGTAAAGTGTTGCAGTCTTGCAGTCTGTTTTCAGCCTCTCATGCAGTATTATAGTTGTTGATCATAATATTTTTTTGTTGGGGAGTTAAGCAGCTCAAAGCTGAATATTGTGTGTATGTCTGAAAAAAATGTTGTGCACAAAGATCCACTGATGCTGACGTCTGTGTGGTTGAAGTCACAGAAATGGATGTGGAGCGTGGCTTCTATCAGCTGGTGGAGGTCCAGGACCACGTTCACTACATCTTTGCTTTCGTTGTTTCTATGATTGGAACAGTGGGCGTTACCGGGAACGCCTTGGTCATGTATGCCTTTTACTGGTAAGCCACCCTACACATGGAAATGATCATGGGAACAAATATGCTTATCTTTTAGAGCTGCATCTTTGCGGACCTGAAAATAAGTTTGGAATATTTTAATATTTGATACATTTTTTTGTGTTCTATAAAATATGTGTCTTATTTACTTTTCACACGGCACCCTGAGTGTTTTTAAATTGTGGTTACACAAAAAATGTGATGGACGGATGAATTTTCTGCTATTCATTGGGATTTGATGATGCTCATAACATTTCAAATAATTTCAGTGAGCCATTTGAGGTGGCTCTATTCTGAGCCCTGGCTGACTGACCAAGCTCCTCATCCTGTCTGTAAGGGAGAGGCCAGGCAGAGGAAGGTCATTTCTGTCAATTACGTATATCAGGGTGGGATTGTAGATCAACTGGTATATTTAAGTCTTTGCTTTCAGATTTCTCTTTACCACAGCTGCCCAGTACAGCATTCGCATTACTGCAGATGTAGACTGTACCAATCTGTTAGAATTCAGTTCTATTCAATTCACTTTTATTTATGTAGCCTCAATTTCCAACAACAGTCACATCAAGGTGCTTAATATTGTAAAGCAAAGACCCTAAAATAATATAGACAAACCCCAACAATGATGGGAATCCCCCAGCAGCCTAAATCTATTGCAGCATAACTAAGGGAGGATTCAGTGTCACCTGATCCAGCCCTAACTATAAACTTTGTCAAAAAGGAAAGTTTGAAGCCTAATCTTAAAAGTAATGTGGGAGCTGGTTCAACAGAAGATGGGCCAGAAAACTGAAGGTGCTTCCTGCCATTCTACTTTTAAATATGCTCATTGCACCAGAACCCTACAGACCCTCCTGGAGGCGGTGGATCCACAGGAGGACAAGGCCACAGTGTGCAAATTTTCTCAAGCATCTTCAATCTCCAGTTCTAGCATCCCTGTTTTGAAGTTCGCTCAGGCCAGATACTGAGCCTGAAGTACCCTCTGATACGTCCATCTTTATGTGTGTGGGTGTGTGAGCATTAAAAAATATATCTGTGGATGCAGGTTACAGTGAAAAAAAGACATCGAGATTAAAGTGTTGTTAGATGAGTTATGAGTTAGCCAGTATAACAAATATCTGGGCAGCACAGTGGCGCTTTAGTAACCTTAAAGCAAGTTCTAGATTTGA
>NW_005187464.1:660584-674406 GCF_000239375.1 Pundamilia nyererei | reverse complement strand
AGTACTTTGTAATTCCTTTGTTGAGTGGGACTATAACATACAAACTATTGGATGAACACTGAATTGACCATGTCTACAAACAACTCCAGGGCAAACAAAAGCTCTCATCATGACCCTGCCGGTCATGTTACAATGAAGAGTGGTGTGACAGTAAAACTGGTTTGTGGGATACTAATCGCTTTTAATGTGTTTCAGCAACAAGAAGCTGCGGACGCCCCCCAACTTCTTCATCATTAACCTGGCAGTCAGTGACTTCCTCATGGCAATTACACAATCACCCATCTTCTTTGTCAATTCCCTTTACAAGGGTTGGATTTTTGGAGAAACAGGTATTTTCCTACATCCAAGGTTTTGCATATCAGAGGATAATACAAATAATTATATCAGGTCTTAGAATGAGATAAATAGAACCTGACAACAAAATGTGAGCCGACATGAAGAAGCAGTGTGTGAAAGGCTATGATATCCCCGTGACTCAGTAGCTCATGCAACCAACAATAACTTAAAGTAGTAGTTTTCAGTATCAGTGTTTTTCTGTATATCTTTCTGGAGGAATTTTGGCCCACTCTTCTTCACAATGTTGCTTTAGTTCACTGAGGTTTCTGGGCATTTGTTTATGTGCAGCTCTCTTAAGGTCCCACCACAGCATTTCAGGCAGACTGAGGTCTGGGCTTTGACTGGGTCATGGGAACTCCTTGATTCTTTTTTAGGCATGCTGCTGTACATTTAATCATTCGCTGATGTGCTCGGGATCATTGTCGGCATGACACAATTTCTGCCAAGCTTTAGCTTCATACTTGACTCTAGAACACTTTGGTTAACAGAGGAGTTCGTGGTTGGCTCAGTGAGTGCAAGGTTCCCAGGTCCTGTGGCTGCAAAACAAGCCCAAATCATCACTTCTCCACCACCACAGCTGGTATGAGGATTATGCTAATTTGCTGTGTTTAGCTTTTACTGATCATTGTGACCAAACACTTTGGTCGTGTCTCTCCAAAGGACATTGTTCCACAAGTCTTGCGGTTTGTTCAGATTCAACAGGGGAAGACACACAGACTTGAAACCAGGAGGCTTGTACTGGCAATCCTTCCGAATAAGTCTTGCTTGTTCAGTCTTTTTCTAATTGTATTGTCATGAACTTTAACATTTAATGTTCTAACTGAGGCCTACATAGTTAGAAATGTAGTTCATGAGATATTTGCGAATTCTGCAAGCATTGCATGGCCTAACCTTGGGGCAATGTCGGGTTCTGGGAAGATTGTGGGAAACCTGAATGCTGCAGACCAGCAAATTATCACAAACTTGTGGTTTTATAGAGGTGCTCACATTTGCTGATGAGCAGCTAATCAAGTTCATGTGATTAACAGTGCCTGGCTGATACTTTCCCTTTTAGTTCATATCGAAGCAACAAGGATGTGCTTAGTATTTCACACACTGCATTTTCTGTTTCAGTTCTGCATTTTGGCTTAGTTTCTTATTAAATAAATGATGTCCTTGCAGCTTATATGAGGTTGTATCTACCTAATGATAAGGACCAGATTGTATTTATTATGTCCTGATATGTAAAACCTTAGAGTTGTGCTTTTCATTTTACCATGACTGTATAAATAATTTACATTTAATATTAAATATCTTTATCCTTTACACACATTTCTACGTAAACGTTGTTCATATTGTAATCCTATTGAAATCTCTTATTGAGCTACATACCATAACTTAATTTTAACTGCTGTAACGAAGACATTTCCCAACCAATGGATAAATAAAGTATGCGCTTTCTTACTTTATATAGCACCTTTTTTTAGTTCGAATCTGTTGATGGTGGAACAATGTTTAGTGGAGATGTGTTCACCAGTCTAACAGAGAACAAAAATAAATAAATAAATAAATGCGTACTTTTTTCCTTTTCCCCTGCAGGATGTAAAATATATGCCTTCTGTGGTGCTTTATTTGGAATCGCCTCAATGATAAACCTTCTGGCCATCTCTATAGACCGCTATGTTGTTATCACCAAACCTCTGCAGGCATTACAATGGACCTCCGCGAGACGCACTTACCTCATTATTGCCCTCGTGTGGTTATATTCATTAGCCTGGAGCCTCGCACCACTCTTAGGATGGAGTAAGTGACTTCATTTTTCCCTCCTTACCAATTTTTAAGTAAGCGTCCACCTTATCATACTTTTTTTTCTCTAAAGGTTCATATATACCAGAAGGTCTGATGACCTCGTGCACATGGGACTATGTGACCTCCACTCCAGCCAATAAAAGTTACACTTTGATGTTGTGCTGCTTCGTATTCTTCATCCCTCTTGGCATTATATCCTACTGTTACCTCTGCATGTTCCTAGCAATTCGCCAAGCAAGCAGGTACATCTAGATAAATAGATTTATAATATTCAATATTATAAATATTACTTTTTTTCTGAATATGCATAATTTAATATTGTTTTTAGGAAGTCATTTTAATACATGTTTGCTGGAAGTCCCATTCTGGCCGCTTGCATGTAAGCCAGTAAAAAAAAGGGGAAAAAAATACCTTTTCCAATAAACAGTACTCACCTTTATGGCGACTACTGCAAGAAGTGATGAAAGTCGGGTTTTTGGCTACAACCCAGGGACCAAGCATCAGTTTTTAGTGGACTAAACTCAAGTTTTTAAGTCTGAGGTCATCAGGGCAGGATCATGCATCTCATTGTTTCTGTACATAGTCAATTTGTTCTATAGGACAATTAGTGCAGTTCTACTGCAAGCTCGTGAGACATCTAACTAATAACCTTTCCCTTTGACTGCTGTAAAGCATTCCAGCACATGCCTGCTTCAGCATAATTTAAAAGGAGATTTGCGGCCAGCAACATAATTCAGATCATAGGGTCGGTGCACACTGTAAATGCTCACATGCACCTGGTCAGTTTGGGACTTCAATTTAAACTAAGTGTATGCATGTGCAATGATGTTTAAAAAGGTGGTAAATGTCAAAGTGAGATCCCAGTTTCTCAGTAGATCGCTGTATGTGCTGCTTTTAAAGATCCCCTTACCCACACCTCTGGCCTTCATTTCACCCTCTAAAGTCTTATAATTTGTTACTGACCACAAAATTCTTTGTCTTCTTATAGAGATGTGGAGCAGTTGGGCAATCAAGTGAGAAAGTCAACACTGATCCAACAGCACTCCATCAAAACTGAATGGAAGCTAGCCAAGATTGCTTTTGTGGTCATCATAGTGTTTGTGCTTTCTTGGTCCCCCTATGCATGTGTCACCCTCATAGCATGGGCTGGGTAAATATGATACGTTAGCATTTAATGCTAGGATATGTAAAAATAGCTTGGTAGACCCTGGTTTGCAGGGAGTTGCAGGTAGTAGAACACCCTTACTTAAAGCATTTCAAGCTACAGTATAAGTATGATCATCTCTTATCATGTTTCATCTCTGTCCATCAGATATGGAGGCATTCTCAGCCCTTATTCCAAAGCCGTCCCAGCTGTTATAGCCAAGTCATCAGCCATATACAATCCTGTAATCTATGCCATAATTCACTCAAAATACAGGTAACTGTGATCATCTAATTAACTGACAAACTAATTCTGAAATGTAATGGCACAATTTGTTAAAAGATCATGTTTTTTCTTTAACAGGATCACCCTTGCAGAAAAAGTACCTTGCTTGCACTTCCTAGCCCATGCTCGCAGGAAAGACTGCATATCAGTATCGCTCAGCGAATCCTCCTTAAGGGACTCCGTGCTGAGTAAACAGTCATCAGACTCCAAGCTGCACACAGTTTCCTCCATTACAACAACTGACACGGTGAGTACTGGATGCTGCACTAGTCTTTGAAAGTGAGAAAAATCCTGAGCATGTTAACTGTTTACAGCAGTATACAATTACCGTCCCATTCATATAACGTGGGTTTAGTTAGATATGTCAGTAGTTGTAGTAGTTTTACCACAAGAGCAGTTGCATGTTGTAAATATGCAGATGTAAATTCTTACCTTGATATACATACGTGTCTTGTAGCATGTTTGGAATGATGTGGAGCTGAATCCTATTGATCAGAGTCATACTTTGGGATCCAGCTATTCCCTTGGAACTCTGCGGGATAGAGAGTGTCAGTCATTGACTAAACACACAAAAAGAAAGAAAAGCCGAAGCCAGGAACAGCTAAGGTAGGCCCTAATCATTTGAACTGTTGATTTCCAATTCATATTACTGGCAAGTCAAACGCTTTGAAGATAAAACATGTCTTTCCCACAAAACACTTACATTTATATTTCATTTTAATTCTCAGAGCAAGGTTCAGTGAACAGTTGTGATCACAATCTATTGACTAAGTCAGTTAAAAGACTTCTATTGCATATTGGAAGGAAGAGGAATACGGACAATCTGGAATCAGCCAAAGAAATGTAAAGATGGGTATGATATGAGTTTAGACAAGAAGAAAAAAAAGCACAAAAAATATGAAGTCCTCATCCAGCCACACTTTGGATAAATGTCGAGCAAGAAAAATCCAGTGTAATCTTCACACTCAATTTCAAAGACTGATGTTTGGAGGAAGGCTGTTTTGAGAAAAATAAATGGAGTTACACAAAGCAGACAGAGAGAACTGTGAATTGACTTATGGTTCAGCAACACTAGCGTAAAAATAGGATGTCAACCTTCTTGCAACTAACTTGCAAAATTCAACAGTTACCCAGTAACTGCAAAGCAAAGAAACAATTGCAAGTAGTTACAGTCACTAACTAGTCAACCAGAGGTTGAGTGCTTAACAGTCTTAACCTCTGGGCAACCAGTTTCGACCACAAGGCGATTACACAGGTCACATTGTAGGAGGAACCTATCTCCAAACAACTGTGGTCTGACTTGAATTGACTGCAATCGTCAAGGTTTGCAAATAACTGCCGTGTCATTTATAAATGCAAACAGATCGCCAACGTGCTGCAATCAAGTCTGTGCTGATGAGCACAACTTGTATGTGATGCGTTTTTTTGCAACAGTGGACACCAACTAAAATGGGTGCCAAATGGTTGTATTCTGGCTATTTTCCAATAACAAAGTTGCAGAGCACCAAAGACATTTTGCAGTTAAATTACAGTCACAATTTTGTAACCATGTTCAGTTAATTAATGTGCGAAGATTTCTTTCAAAAACACTAGCTTGTTAGATGTTAAAGAGATGCACCAATCCAGCGCTTGGATCAGATATTTGTCCGATCACGATTCAAAAAGCTGGAGCAGAAATAAGTGGCACGATTCAATTGATTTGATTTGATTTGATTTGATTCAGTGTTGTACTGCCATAACCATGCCACTACTCAATAGCAGGCCAGAGGTTGCTAGCGGTTGCAGCAACATGTTTTCTTTGTATGTTTGCACTATTTCTTGACAAAATGTGGTCAAGTGAAATACCACAATTGTAGGTCTTTGACATCGTTGCTTTCCCTGTTGGCGTCTCTCTGTCTCTTGCTTTCACATTATATTCAATGTAACACTCGTTGGGTAGCTTTCATTGCAGGCTCAGTCACTTAATATTATCTCAGCCTCTTGCCAGCTCCACTCCACAACTGACACACAAGTGCACAGTTAGAGCAAGAAAATGAGAACCTTGTGCAACTCTGAATAACAGCAGCATATAACAATGCCTCTCACACTAAGCTAAAATAAGACAAGATCATATATGTAAAAATAAACAAACAAACAAAACAAAAAAACTTACTTTGTTTCCCATTGCCATTTAATAAGCTGTTAATATATGCATTACATTACATTTAGAGCCAGGATATATCATTTTAATAAAAAAATGTAATAATATTTCTCAATCTCTTTCTCAGAGTGAGTAATACAGCTTGTCAATTTAACATCAGCATCAGATATTTGGTATATTTGGCATCAGTAGATATCCAAAGCCACTGTGCTGGTATTGTATTCAAACTGGGAAAACGCTGGATAGCTGCATAGTTAAGGATCTTCTTTGTCTGCGTGTGTGTGTTTGTGTGTGCGCGTGTATGTGTGTGTGTGTCCGAGGACTTGTTTATTATCATCTTGTTGTAAGGACGGTGAGAATTCTCTTTTTAAAACAGCACTGAATGAGGAAGCTAATTGTATCCATTTGTTTACATTATAACTAAGGCTACATGTATTTATATGCCTCAGTAAAATATGATCACTGCTGTATTTCATGTAAAAGTCTGTTCTATATTGTATTATTTAGAAGGTTAAATATATTTGTTTATAACGAGTGTTGCTCATCGATGAACTGATTTGATTGCATTAAAGACACTGAATAACAAGAATACATTTTGTATTTGTTGACACGTGCTCTAAGTTTTTGTGATCCCGCAGATTAGGATTTTTACAACCTAAGACTGGGAAGACAGTGACACGGTTAGTCTGCAACTCAACATTTATCTGAAACAGAAAGCATTCTGATCCAACTTGGATCACAGTCAGATCAAAATGTTTTTGTACCGCTTTTATTCACTGGAAGTATTTTGGGAACTATTTTTATTATGAAGCATTGTGCAAGTCAAAGTATGTGAATTTATGTGCAAAAGACACAACAAACGCACCGTTTTGTCAGTACGTGTTCTCGGGCATAGAACTGTCACAATCACTGACATGCATCGAGTCTTTGTTCACATACTTATGTGTGTATTTGCTGCCATAAATAAAGGTTTCCATATGCTCTTTTGCAAATGATTTTCTGTATCTTTATTTTAATCTAAAGCAAAAATACATCCAAAATAAATCAGTTCTACTATTTTACTTTAAAGCGATTTATTACTGAAGAATTTTTCTTTTCTTTTTTTGCATATAACAGTCGACACTTTTGCATATAATGCATGAGAGTGAGAGGAAGCAGACATTCAGAGCAGGTAGAAAGGTAATTACTTTTAACAGTTTTCTGCTTCCTCCAGCTGAAAAAAGTAACAACTCCCTGATTCATTCAATTACAGTTAAAGATATAGCGGCGCAGTACACTAGACCTTTTAATCCTCCAAGATATGGCTGACGTGAAGAAATGTAACAGTTAGCGCCCCGGTGTTCAAAAAATTCACACTGCCACAAAAATGACTGATTACAAAATACACTGGATAAACCTGCCCTTTCACCAGGATGCTGGGAAATAAAGGCTACATCCTGCATTTATTACATTACTGGACTACTGTCTCAAACTTATCTCCCTAACAGGTTTGTGTCAGTAAATAAATGAGTGGTTTTGTAATTATTGCGTTTTGTGTGATTTTTTTTCCTGTGATGTCATCAGCTGTGTGTTATCCTTAAACTCCTACCCTAAAATCCAAGCATGAGATGACATGCAGTTTCACAGGATGTGAAGATTAAAGCTTTGCCTCTAGAAATGGTAACATAGATGTGTATCTAACCAAATATTACAGTATAAAAATAAAATACTGCAATCTAAATCATATTGTAATCTGTTTCATGCTTATCAAAAGTAAGATTAAGACAATAGGTAATTTTTATTTGTGCTAAAAACGTGAGACACATACAATGATAGACATGCATATTGTAGGCTTGTGAAACAGTCATCGGATCATTGTGGATAACAAAATAAAATACTGGCACACTTCTGTCCTGTCTGAAACTTTAGCTCTGGGTATACTGATACTAACTGTTTAAGGGCCTTTAAGTAACAAACAAGTATAGGTCTAGGCAAATCCCTTCTGCTTTCATTTTCAAATGACATTGCACCCTCTGAAATAGATTTCTACCCTGAGGGCATAAATCACGTGGTATCTTCAGTCAAAGTCCACAGTGCCTGTGGATGTGAAGCATTTTTCTGACCACTAGAGGGCACACTAACACTAAAACCTAAATTACAGCAGCCACATGATAACAAAAATCTAATTTATAAATGAGAAAAGGCTTTATTGGTTATACAATCCAAATCAATGCAAAAAGAGGCCTTAAACTCACACAAAGGAATTTGTGTGGGCTTCCTCTGTGAATATTTTACATGTATTTTACATGTATTTTGAATTTTAAACATTAATGCAGTTTTTTTTTTTTAAATTCCCACCACAAATGCAAAGCAGGGAACACTGATGTCTCCGCTGATAATTCAAAATGTATTACAGCATGTCTGACCTGCACACTGGTACGCCACACGTTAGTGGAAAACATGATGACATCGCTCAGTGATGCAACAGGGGAAGTCAGTGCCCTGTCAGATGCTTAAATATTTCTTTCATAAGATCATGCAAAAGTATCAGCCTCATACCTTCCAGTAACCACTGACAATCAGCTACTGCTGAATGACTAACTTTCCTTGGCTCAAAAATGCCAGTGAGACTATTTTAACTTCTTCATTTTTGCTGCAGGCCTAAATCTACTGCTGTGCGATACTGCAAAGTTTGGCATTAATCTAATACCAAGTAAATACAGGGGCAGTATTGCTGATACCAATACTGATACAGATACAAAGGCAGTTTATAGGGGAGCTTGTCATGACTTGTGACATGACTCACTGTTCATTTGCAATTCCTGAACACATTTTAATGATCATTTTTTAATATTACACAATAATTAGTTAACACAACAAAACACACCTTTTAGCTTTTCATGTATTTTTTTTTCTCTGTAATGTAAATGTATCTGTCTCCAAAACACTTTGGATCAACTTCTTTTGTTTAAGTGTGTTACAGGCTATACATAAAATAGACATAACGGTAAACACAAAAAGACATTTCACGATGTGAAAGTTTGAGGTTCTTCTTTTTCATTCCTAAAAAGAAAATTAATTTAACACAATTCAACGGGCTACACACATTACTGAATTTAAATGACAGAAACAAAGTATTGATTCTGTCAATATCAATCTGGTATCGATACTATTGATATTTTGATAGCATTCACTTGTGACTAAATCCACCACAGAGGTAAAATTATTGTTAATTAGACCGTTACATCAGGCAAAATGTTAACAGGTTGTAAATGAACCAATTTAAGAAGCTATGGACACAAATTTAAGTGATACTATTATTTTGGCTCCTTTTAAAAAAAAAAAAAAAGAATTCATTTTTTAAGCTTTCATACAACACAAGCTAGATACTGTCTATTTGTCAAAAGTGACTAAAAACAAAACAAACAAACAAAAAAACTGTGAAGATGGAACAGTTTGGGGTTTTTGTGGTTGTAGTAGGCTCTTTCACTAGTTTGAACTCTGTTGTAACTGTAGAGGTGGAGGATTTGATCTAAATATCGATAGTGTCAATACCAGCGTTGGTACTGGTATCGGACAGGATCAATACTTACTTAGGATCGATACTTAGCTTCTAGGAAGTTTCTAGGAAGTTCAGTATGTAGCTCACTGAAAAGTCCAAAACTTTTTGTGTTGACTGTTCTATCTAATTTATTTATAGCCACTTAAACAACAGAAGTTGAGCCAAAGTGCTTTAGAGACAGACACGTTTACATTCCAGGGAGAGAAAAAAAGAAACATTTCAAAATACATAAAAAGAAAAACCCCTGAAAAGCCTCTTATCTTAAGTCGTGGTCATTAAAATGTGTTCAGAACTTGTGACGATTCATGTCGTAAATCATGACGCACTACATAAGCTGCTTTTTTACGGTATTGGTATTAGTATTGGTGACACCGGCCCTGTATTTACTTGGTATCAGCACCGAGTTTTGCAGTATCGCATACCACCAGTTATCAAGTGTGCACTTGCAGTCTCATCCACTGTGCTTTTTATTCACCACCACTCACCTGCACTGCCCCAGCACTAAACAAGCCCACGCCTGCAGGGAGCCGCGTCGCCCCCAGTGAACCGCCTGGCGCGCTAAAGCCCTCCTACCCGGTAGCCACATAGGTTTGGCTTTAACGCGGAAGTTTCAGTTCCGCTCAGTCCAGTTGTTCAAAAACTGAGAAGGGACTAAACACACTGCTGCTTCTCTCTCACCACCAAACCCGGCTCCACACAGCAAGGTGAGTTCTGCGCGGCACATCTCGCCAGTTTTCCTAGTAACAATTCAGAGAAAGTTACGCTCGCTATTTTACAGCTTCATGTTTCCGTTACAAAGCATTTCCAAGAAGAATAACCGTATTTAAAATTTCAGTTCTGCAAACGGAGTAACGCATTTGTTTTACCCAGTTTGCGTGAGCACGGTTTCAAGCAGGCTAAAAGTCCATGTGGAAATATTCACCATTATATTAAACATGTGCTTTATTGTGTCTGAGAGCTGCTAAGAGACTTTTGGTTCGGCTTCATTTCGCTTCTCTTACCTCCTTCAGAGGGGACACATGGGTGCAAACAACCGTAGCTGTTACTACTAGTGCACTCATCGCGCACTGTGAGGCAGCACGCTAAATTAAAAGGGTGCATCTTGAAAAGCAGGCTAGAATGTTGCATGTTTGATAAGAAGTAGCTTTTAATTTTGACATTGTCATTTATTTATGCAAAATGCAATCATTTGAGTATGAACAATTTCATGTGATCACCATTGCCTGGGTGTGACAATGCAAACATACTCAAATTAAGTGAGTCAACATATCTTGCAGTAACTGCACAGGACAAGCGTTTGACGTGCAGACCGTTTAAAGTTTCCTTCTTCAGACCGCGTTACCTGGAGATCACATGTAGGAAACCAGACTTGACACAGCTGTAGTTTGACATGCTGGGAAAGCAGTTTGTGAATGCTATTTACATTCAATGTGTGTGATTCGTAACTGAGACGGCTTTCCTACCATGAATGGAATTTTCATTTTGAAGCCTGTGCCATGTTTTTTTTTCTTTTTAAATCTTGCTACAAGCAGGAACTGATGTTTGGAGTTGCATATAGATCTAAATGTAAGTCAAAGTGTGATTTGACTCACAGGTTTTGTGAGGCCACATGTGCAGTAACATACAAGTTTTACTGTTTAATGTAAATCCAGGAACTTTTGAGTTCAGACTGTGTGGTTAAGATCCAGGAAGTTAAATGACATCTAAGTACATTCAATTGCCTGAGCCATAACTTGATAGCGTGATTGTGCTGAAATGTTTATCAGACCGAAAGCAGCATTGTGATAGGAACTTGAACGATTAAAAAAAAAAAAGGCTCAAATTTGCCCCCTAACCAGTTTAGAGAAGGTTTGACGTTAGTCTTGTTAATACTTTCTCATGCCTAACTCAATTACTTTTCTATGAAGACATTAAAAGGTGTGTCTGCTCATGTCTATGCATGATATCACTGCAGACTGCAAAACAAGCAGCAACATGAGATGAGCGTAATGTTTGTTCTCTCCATATTAGGTAATGTGACTTCAGTCAGCGTGAACCAGTTTTGCAGTATTTTTGCTTTCTTGAGACTCCTGAAAACTCACACTGAATGAATAAGTTAAACAACTGAGAAACTTCAGGCCTGCGTGTGTGCATGTGTGTTGCCAAGACATCATTTTCTGGGTCAAAGATCTTCCCGTAGCACAGACGGTATTTGTTTGTTGTGTCCTGTCACTATCCATAAAATGATTTCTTTGTCAGCGTTGGAGGTTTAGCGAAGTGAACTCAAGTGGGATAGTAAACAAAGCTTCTGGCAGTGTCAAAGGTGTGGTTGAGTTCCTTATTTTGAGGTTAGGAAGCTAGACGCTTTCATGTTCTTGTTTTTGGAGCTCTGTTGGTTTGTGTGGCTCTGCTGCGTTACAATAAATTGTTAAAGAATAAGACAAACATTTGTATTTGTGCTGAAAGAATGATTTATTAGAATATTTATCAAATATGTTTCTCATGTGACGCTGTACTTTGACGAACTGAATTGGGTGAATGCAGTTTATGGAGTTTATATTTAGGAAGGGATTTTTCATTTTAGCCAAAAATACACTTCCTGGCTCACAACTCAGCCTTAGGTCACCCTGAGCAGGCAGACAGCTGTTTTCAATCAGTTTGAGTCTTAATATAGACTTGCATATTTTTCCTGTTGATTAGTTTGGCGTGATAATATTATTATTATGCTCTACAAATAACAGAGCTATGGCCACATACCCAAAAAGTAAGTAAGTGGATGGATGGATGGATATAGTAAAACTCAATTCACGTACCTTTAATTTCTCACAGTTGCCACTACAGCAATGACTACGAGTGTGTTTTAATAAGTTCACCAAGTTGACAGTCAATGTTTTTCATTGTCATGTAAAAATGTAGCCTGTTTACCTCATGGAGGTTTTGTGACAGCTTGCCTTACCTGTCCTAAATACTGCACACTACTGCTGTGTGTGTGCTTTGTGCTATTCAGGTGTTCACCTTCTCCATATCACTTTCACACATGATTTTAAGGCTCCCACCCCTCCCAAAGGTCTTTTGTGTCCTCTTCTTTTAAGGGCTCGTTCCCCTCTGGGCGTGATGATGAGATGATGTGCGCAGGCCAACACTCTGATCTGATTTATGTCTAGTACAACTAACCAGGTGACGGGTTCTAACAGGTGCTGCTTTGGCCCTTAGGGAACTTTTAATGGTAGCATGAATTATGACACCAAAAAGGCATAGCTCTGGGATGACAAGGCATTATTATTCATGAAATACCCATTGGGGAAAAAATGCAAAAAAATGTGAGAATTTTTTTTTATGCCTCTTTTTCCACGCCAGGCAATGAAATTGTACACAGTACGAGTTACATTCTCTGATGTGTTTCAGCTGCCAGGTTATGTCCTTAAAGGGAAATCTTCTCCATTAAAACTAGTAATAAAAGAGAAAGTTATTCAAGTACAAAGAATGGTTACGGATCTCATGTCAGACCCTTAGTTGGTTAGAAAACCGTAGCTTTTTGGGTTTAGATGTTTTTGAAGTTATTTGCTAAAATATGTGCTTCCATATTTCATTTTCTTGTAATTAAAACATACAGTGTGTGACATATAATGGTTGTGGGCTAGGCTTTAATGCCATATTTTTGTGTCAGCCTGTTGGCTCGGGTAGAGATTAAATGTTTCTTACATGATTTGTGGTTTTTCAGACTTGCCCGATCTGACAGGCACAGTGACAGATTCACTGCTGTTGACAGAAGAGTCGCAGTGATTTTGTCTCACACACACACACACACATGCTAGAAAAGCATATTTTGCAAACATTCCAGTTTCCTCAAAAATCAGTCTAATGAATTTTATGAAGCACTAAATCGTAACATGTCACTGGATTTAACCTCAATCTCACTTCCAATAAATGTTTGCCGCTTCAGTCTTTTAGGGGAAAAGGAATGCATGACAGGCAGGGCTTAAACCAGTGAAACTTAATAGTGCGTGAACTACATTACTTGCACCAAGTAAGTTTTGCTCAATTAAGTCCTACTTTCTTACTAATTTCCATGTACAAAATTCACATAAAATAGCACATTTGGCCCAAACGGTGATGTAGGTGGTGTCTCATTTAGCCAAAAAGGATGGTGGTGCAAAAAAGAAAATCAAACTGTTGCCAGTGAATTGAAGCTGATCTCTAACAAGTCTCTGGCAGTGCAGGGTATGCCTTTTATTAACTCCCTTCGCAGTAGGGGTGTGTATTGGCAAGAATCTGGCGATACAATATGTATCATAATACAGGGTAGACGATACGATATATTGCAATACTAAAAGCCAGACGATATTTGTGTTTAGTAGGACTAAATTTAATTAGGAAAACTCAAGTAAACAGTCCAAACTGTTTAATGCTTCACATGAAACATCTGAAACAAAAACACTCTAAGTTCAAAATGAATGGAGAAATTAACATCTGCCTTATTAGAAGTCATGTCAAATAAACAAACAAAAACTACTTTACTGAAATATCAAGTATTTTTTAACATGAAAAAAGTAAACATGTAACACTGAAGTCTTTCTAAGTACTATGATTGTAAAATACTTATCCAAAA
>NW_005187464.1:654298-659606 GCF_000239375.1 Pundamilia nyererei | reverse complement strand
TATGGTGTCTAGACACGTGTGTTCGTAAATTTGTTGTGTTACCGGAATATTTGACTCTGGCGGTGCAGATTTTACAGACTGCATAGCTCTTGTCATAGTCTTTACTGCCTTCTTTTGTCCTAAATCCAAAATAAGTCCACACATCAGCTTTGAAAGCTGCGGGGGCCGGCTGTATCCTCTCCTCTTCAGTCATCAGTTAGCTAGCATCACACACGTCCACTGACTGTTCTACTTCGTTCTTTTGGCAAACTAGACGCTTCTACAGTTATCGCGAGACCTCGTTTTTACGTCATAGTAAAGGCGGTGAAAACTGCAAACCAGTGGCCGGAGTTTGAATTCCAACATACAAAAGAAATAAACAGTAAATGCATGTCATTTTTCAATTTAAAAAAAATCGATAACAGTGATTTTAAATATCGATTCAGTATCATTGAGCGAAATATCGCAATATTTCGTTGTATCGATATTTTCTTACATCCCTACTTCGCAGGCTTAGTACACTCATTCTGTTACACACCACACTTGGGATTAAAACAAGTTTTTAGCAAGATGTGAATGCAGATGGGGTGTTTCATCCCTCATCTGTCGATCCTTACAGCCCTAAACCCCAGGAATGAAAAATTTGACCAGTCTTTCTATTAGAAAAAGAGTGGTGCATTTATAAAAATGCTTCTTTGTTGGATCATGTGTAGACGAAAGTGTGATTATAATATAACATAATAGCCCCAAAGTGAAGCTTCAGAATATTGATTTGAGATTGATATGTGTTGTTCTGTTTCTAGGTACATCATGAACACCAACTACAATGTCACCCTGGATGGCCCCGCCCCTTGGGGCTTCAGACTGCAGGGAGGGAAGGACTTCTGTCTGCCCCTCACCATCTCACGGGTGAGTGGGACGGGCACGCACGCACGCACGCACACACACACACACACACACAAGTTATGCATGCTTCACTTCATGACAGGCACTTCAGAGGAATGCTGGTCATTCCTATTATGCCATTTGCCTTGTCACTGACAAAAGTGTGTGTGTCATTTGTCTCATATGTGACACTCAGTGCTGCATTTAGACACTTTTGTTAACACTTCATGCCCCTGTCACTCTATCTCCAATGACCTTTACATGCGTCACAGCAAGGTCATGGCTATTGTGAAAATAATGTGACGGGACATTATTTTCACAACATTTGTCAATTGGAAAAAGTCCCTTGAACCTCACGTGGTTCCTCTGGAAAGATTTGGGGGATGCGGCGTATAGGTGTTAACGGCTGATGAGCGATAGTGCTAAGTGTGCTGACCTTTGCTGACCGTGTGCTGTGGACGCATAAGAACCTGTCTTCAAATGTCTTAACTGAGTGAAACTCTAGAAAGCCACAATGGATCTGTAATAACTATTTAGGACTCGAAGTCACATAAATTCAGAAGTTGAGTGGCCGTATCCTTTCAAGTCCTGAGCTGGCTGATGGATGGCCCGCTGTTTAAAAAGTATGATTGTTTATGAGGTCTGGACCTCAGCCTACACACAGACATACTGTTTAGGTACACAGTGTGAGAGGATTGTGTGCAAATTGCTGTGGTTGCTGCAAAAATTAAAGGAAGCCTTCAGTGCAGCTCACTGTTTGCAAAGTCAGAATCTATTTCTTCCCAAGGACATCTGAGTTGTCTTTATTATAGTAGCCTTTGCTGTTGTAAAGTAGGATGATAAGGAAGCAACTTGTCCTCTGTGTTTTGAGTGCAGCTGTGCTTCTGTGGGCAGTATCATTTAGTTCCCACTATATCCTGTTTTGAAACTGTAATCTCAACTCTATGACAAAGGTCAGTCACTTTGTTTATTTGTTAGTGGCAGGATCAGTTACAGAACTTTGAATATCATGTGAGGAGAGAAATGACTTTTCTTCTGTGTTTGACAATGTAACTCTGAGAGCATTTAAAAGGCCAGCATAACTTCCCCGTCTATTTTTAGGTTTTGCAGCTATGATAATAACGGCAGGCAGGACATAACGGCGTTGTTGTCAGCAAACCTTCTTGTCATCACATCTTATAGTACAAAACGCATCCACACAAAAGCATTTTTCTGTCTATCCGCTGGAGAAGCGCCCGATAAGACATCGTGAACGCTTCCTGACCATCCAGCGTAGATGTCAGTGAAACTGTTGGGAAGACAACGTTGGAGAAACGTGAACATTCACACTAGAGCACGTTTGCTGTCGCATTTTATTTGTAGTGTGAACAAGCGGACAAAAAAACGGATTTGATCCAAAAATCGGAATTGAGCATTAAGACCTGCAGTGTGAACGTAGCCTTAGTGTCATTCCTGTGACACATTTTTGTCCCACCACATGACCAGTGAATGGCTTAGATTATTTTTTTGTTATTTTTAAGGCACCAGGAATAAGCTTAATCCTTTTCTTTGATTATCTTAGTCAGAATCTTGTGGTCACAAATGGCACTGCCTATAAATGATTGTGTGTAGTAGAGCGGTATGTCATCCGTAAAATTGTCAGAGCTATCAGCTCAGTTTCCAGGTTAGTAAAGGTCACTGTTAAGTTGGTAGGCAGTACATATGTTGAAACATCTGCCAACAGTTTAATCATTACTTCAGTTCCTTCATTAGATGAGTGATGAGAAAATTGCGTTGACCTTGAGCTCATTTTAAGGTTCATTACAGATCCACAATGTTAAACAGACTTAATTTGGAGTGAGACTTACTTTGTTGACATCACATTATAGCGTGCATGTATTTTTGCTTGAATGGATGAGATTGCTGTGGAATAATGATGTAATCACTTTACATATGTTTACCATATGCACATAATTCAAAGATTATACAAAGAAAATGAGGGTGGTCACAAGAACACTGCAGCCTGTTGTTCTGATGCCTTTTTGAAATTTTGCTCTTTGAATGAGTGTTGAAAAGATATATGCTCTACATGAACATTTTCTGTTTTTAAAAAAAGGCAGGATTGATGTGCGCCTCAGATGTTAGAAAAATTTGAGTGAGTGGATATGTAATTGTTTACGTAACCTTCCAACAAGGCTGCGCACTGTGAAGAGTGGATCACTTAATACTGTATGGCTGATTTATGGAGCAGGGATCCAGTTGTGCATATTACTTGTGTGCGTGTCTCTGTTTCTCCATCCATGGCAGTCTGTGTTTGTTCACTTTTTAGGCATATCTTCACAGGCTTTTGAATCTTTAAAAGACAGAAGAAAAGTGCAATTATATCATTACAGTCTAAATGTGTTGAGTCACCACTCATTGCTTTATTCTTTGCTTCCAAGGACCCAGACTTTTTTGTAATTTTTTTTTTCAAAGTAGTCTTGATCAATAGTTTTTCAGGCTTTCTGAAGGTTTTTCAAAGGTTTCCTTTGGACATTGGCTGCTTTTTCACCCGTTTTCAGTTCAGCCCTTGTATCTAAACATTTTTAGAGGAATATTTGTTTTTTTTCCCCCATTTGTTGAACCACTTACCACTGACCTATGGAGTGAGGAGTGAATTAATCTTGTGTCTACATATAACAGGCAACTTGGCAGTGCATTTTAAATTGTATCTTTGGGTACTTTATTGCTAGCATCCAGATCATCGGTGTATATACGAAGAGATCTGGAGAGAGGTACAACAGTTAGTGTCTACAGCCATCTGTAAAACACAGTGGAAGTACACATTTTGATCCACAGTGTAATACCATCTGGAAAACATTTGATTGGCAATGGCTTCATTCTTCAGCACGACAATGATCCCAAACACACTACCAGTGCAGTGAAAGCACACCTGGATAGACAAACACACAGTGGAACACTATCAGTCATTGACTGGCTTCCCCAGTGTGGGATCATCCTGACAGAGAACGGAACGTAAGGCAGCCAATATCCAAAGAAGAGCTTTGAATGTCCTTCAAGAAGCCTGGAGAACTATTCCTGAAGACTACTTAAAGACATGACAAGGAAGCTTGACTAAGTGAGTTCAGGCTGTGTTGAAGAATATGACTTTCAAGCTTATTAGAACAATCTCAAATTTTTGCCTCTTATTGTATATTCATGTATGTTTATGTGTGTTTCAATACATTGCTGCATTTATTTCTCATTTTCCTAACAGAATATAAAAAAACAGGAAGGTTGACTCAAGACTTTTGCACAGTACTGTAATTCTGTTACGCATGTCTGCATCTATCATGCCTGCTTGCTGGGTCATTTGAGGGTCACCACAATGATTTTTTTCCCCCTTTCTTTTTCCTTTCTTTCCCCCCTGACCCCTCACTTCCTCCTCTTGTTTTGCATGTTTTTTGTTATTGTTGTTTTAGTGGGTTGTGATGCTTTAAGGGAAAATAATAGAAACTCATTTTGGCCCTGTGTTTACTTTGAGCGTTTCCACCCCAGCCAAGAGTACGTGTATTGTCAAGCACCACTGGCATATCACATTTTTGTTTTTGTTATGGTAATGCTACTTTGACACTGAAAAGAGCAGAATCTGATGGCGTAGTATATCTGGGCAAAAACTTCAACAACACAGTAGGTACATTTTACAGTTTGTGCATTCACGTTAGGGAGGGGAAGTTTTCTTATGGTACGATAATACTGTTCATGTATTAATAGAAAACTCCCCATCGAGTAATATATGAACGTTCGTGTTTTGAGTCTTCAGTAAGAAACTGTGAAACTATTGCTCTTTTTGCAAGTATTGTGAATATTTTTGGTTTCCAGCACCCTTCACTGCGCTCTTTAATTTAACTTTAAACATGTTCTTCACTCGCCAAACATTCCTCTTCACAAACATTTTTCTTAGCCACTTTAAAAATCCAGTGTTTCAAAGGCTAACCAAAACTGCAGTTTAACTGCATCATACATGTCACACCTCTATAAAACATTGTGAAATGGTGAGGATAAGCTCCAGTGACAAAGAGCTGCTTAAAATGTTTTCTCTGGAGTCAAAAGAAGAAACATTTCTCAACTAAAATGCAGGTGGTTCAGAAAAGACACTTATTTGAGGGTGTTGTATTATTTTTGGCCACATAAGGATCAACTTTAGATATTGTTCTCAAAATGTTCATGTGAACTTGTCATGGCATATTTACAGCAACTGTTGAAGTCCAAGTAACAGGAAAAACCCCCAATTCTCCTGGTTGCATACTATGCAACCAGGAGAATTGGGTTTTTTTGTTATTGCTACACAGTATTTGAATCTTGTTAAGCTCTTTGGATAAAGGATATTCTTGCTGTCTGACTATAAGCCATAATTTATGGCTCAGCCCAGGCCCAGAAAACATAAAAGCAAGCATTTCAGGAAACCATTGAGACCGATAGCTTG
>NW_005187464.1:651955-654278 GCF_000239375.1 Pundamilia nyererei | reverse complement strand
CTGTCTGACTATAAGCCATAATTTATGGCTCAGCCCAGGCCCAGAAAACATAAAAGCAAGCATTTCAGGAAACCATTGAGACCGATAGCTTGTGGCCTTTGTTGCAAAGCACTAAACATTGTTTTGCATTTTTTCTTTGTATAAAATCTCTTGAGCTTTATTACATAGAAACTAAAATGTAGAAAGCAATTAAATCTACCCAATATCGCTCAGTTTCATGATAAATTCATGAACCTAAATGCTACAAAGTTCTTTTAACATTATGTGCTATATGCTGTTGTGTTTTCTGTCAGTCCTATTCCAGTGAATGTGAAATCTCTACAATGCCTTGGGGGAATTTCTTCATATTTGGAACTAGTTTCTACTTGAACTTGAAGTTAAATCAGAATTTCGCAGTCAAGCCATTTTTCTTGGCCGTCCTTGAAACTTTTATACACTAAAATGCTGAACAGTAAACTGGTAACGTTTTAAAAAGTCCAAGCTTAACTTGCACTGTGGTATTATAGCTCATGCAAAACCACATTTCCTGCCATTACTCAATGTTATGATTCAGCAACAGAGAAGCAGATTGTGACCATATTTCACATTTATTTGGATACTTAATGGGTGACACGAGTCTTTGGTCCCCACATATATACATATAACTGCAAGGTCTTAATTCTGGTTTAAACAGTCTTTCAATATGTGCCTGTTCAGGTTACATATGGGTTTGTTGGAAACCGTTATTTGTAGTATGTGTTTGATCTCTCCGGTGTCTGTCTTGAGTTGTATTGCGAGCATCTGCTTCCAGTCTCCCTAACGTTACATGGCAAAGCTATAAAGGATAACTAAGCTGTCACTTGATTTTGATTTAGATCACTCACACTTTTTTGGATAAAGTATATTTAAAAGTAAATCTACTTCTTTGATTTGATTTGCCAGTTTCCATGAACTAGAATAAGCACATATGCAATAAATGTATTGAAATGTTAGGTGACTACACATTTTTAATTTTAATTTTATTTTTTTTGCCAATTCTGCCATTAATGCGTTAATGTAGCAGAGCAGTAGGTAAAAACTGAAAATGACCGTGCCACTTAGTTCAATAAAAGTAAAAAAAAATCCCCTTTTTATTAATTCATGTAAGAGTTGCACAAATCATAGATAAAGGTAGAAACGGGCACTTGGCTTAATCCTCACCATGTCTAAAAGCCTTTTCATATCATCTGGCTCAGCAGTGTTAGTCAGCCGGGTTTGTTTTTGACCTGACTGGAGAGCATTCAGTATTCAGTGCAGGGTTGGTACTGCTTTGTGTGTTTTGTTTGCGTTGCCATGGCGATTTGACTAAGACCTCCTTGTAGGTCTGCTTGGCATCTCGTGCTTTCTAGCAGCCAGACTGATGCAGAGCGAGACCGGGGTCAAACCATGACAACCGCTTTCTACCTCTGTTCAAGTGCCCTTAATTGGGATGTTTGGCTTAAAGGAGAAAGAGTAGCTACAATGTGGTCCCCTCCCAATGTATGCTTCCTCTCCAATGATGCATACTCTTCCGCTTTACTGTTTGAACAGTTTGTGCAAGGTGTTGCAGGTGTGCCATCTTATTAAAGATGACGTCTTGACAATGAGCTGTACTGTACGTGTTAGTTCAGCAGGTTGCTGCACACTGTGCTGTCAAATAGAAGAGACTGTGCTGTAAATATTTACCTTTTGGGGAGCTTTAAAAGTAAATTTTTTTTATGTGGAATTGTTTTCTATCACTCCTATGGACTGTTAACCTTAGGGCTGTATTGTATTTTTGGCATCTTTTCAAATAAAATCTCAAACATGTATTTAGGCTCTTTAAGGTTTTCTATTTGGTGTTCCCAAATCTACAGAAGGAGGTCGACACACTGTATTATTTGCAGGAAAGAATAACACAGGAGTTTGAAAGCATGCTCATCTAAGGCCACTTTAATAGTAAGTACCAGTAAGAGGAGGTCAGTTTGCTTCATCATGTGCGTTTGTGATGGTATAATTTTAGGTCTCGGTCTTTTCCATATAAGGTACTCTATCTTACACTATCCTATACAGACGTGACATTCATCTCGCAAGCCTGCCAGCTCTTACCACAAGACACTTCCTCCAACATGACTTCCCAGATGAAAAATGACCGCAACCTTCTTCCTTACTCCATAATTTCCTTAAAGCCAGGAAACTAGACACTGACCAGCCAGGGGGATGATTGCTAACCCCATAAAATTGGAGTGTGATCTTAAATGCGTTGTATTATCATAAACACACCCAGTTTATTCAATTTATTATTGACAGAAGAAGTGCCTTCCTCTTCTTCTAGGAAGAGTTTTGC
>NW_005187464.1:632879-651935 GCF_000239375.1 Pundamilia nyererei | reverse complement strand
TCTTAAATGCGTTGTATTATCATAAACACACCCAGTTTATTCAATTTATTATTGACAGAAGAAGTGCCTTCCTCTTCTTCTAGGAAGAGTTTTGCCTGAACTTAAGAAAAAAAAAAAAGGTGGTGTAACAATGAAATCATAAATCAGTGGTATAAAAATACAGCATTGAGTTTAGTAAAGAATCCAAGAGTATTAAGACATTTGGCACCAACAGACTCCAGAGAGGGAACGCATGTGTCATAAATTTAGCTGTAAAAACAGAATCTCTTTTTTTCCCCCCCACCAAAATAAATCTTATAAATGTGTTTTCTTTGTCTTTGTTTGCATATCACTATATTAAGGATACATTAATAATTGAGTGCACATTTAATTGTTCACAATCTTTTAAAAGAAACTTTTTCCCTTTTTTCTTTGTGTCTCTATTTGATTATGACTTTACAATAGATGAAGACACGTGGAAGCAATGGACATTTTGGAAACAGTGTTACTTTTTCTTGACTTCTGTTCCACTTGTGAGGTTTCGTAGGTGTCCTTTTTTGGTTTTGGTTTGTTTGAATATAGAGTTCTTAAAATGCTTTTTGTACCAGGAATGAATTTGGCGATCCCTGCACAAATCTGCCATGTATTGGTGAATTTAACTGCAGGCAGGATGTAGTAGTGCTGGAGTTAATACATGTTTAGTTGTAGTGTGGAACAACCAGTTATTATCAGTAACTCCACAGCAGTAAAATCACCAGTGTGGGAGGACCGCTGTAGCGCCACAGTCACACCATTATGCGGCTGGAATCCCATTCATGTAAACAAAGTTGAAAAAGATGTCATTAATTTGGAAAGCACCAAATTTTTCAGATTTTTTTTACTCCAAGTTATGCTGTGTGAAACCCTTTTGGATGATTTTATAGCAACATTTGAAAAGAGGTTTTTGATTCCACACATTATGTAATATGGCCTGGATAATTGGATTTGGCGTAACACTTTGCTAAAACATGTTGATCTTTTGAGAGAACTGGAGAAGCACAGCCAAAGTTCCTGTTCATTACTTATCTCCGTTCCATCGCGAGTCTCAGGCCTCTCCATTTATATTTATAGACCACACATGCCAGGGATTCTTACTGTGACGCCTGTTTGTTTCGTGGCCACATGGGAAAGACGGTGTTTGAGTGAAGGTTATCTCTCTGCTCTCTACAGACTAAAGCCCATCCAACAACGCATTTCTTTTTCTCAGAATATTACAAGAGCCTGTTTCTTCTTGTCTTGAGGTGCTGCTTTTCTGAGAGCTTTCCATGTAAAGAGCAGTAGCAATCGCATCCTTACAAGGAGAGAACTTCCGATCTTGTTTTCCACCCTTTCTCTCTGCCTGACACTCACAGCCACAGGAAAAAAGAGACTCTGTTTAGTGGAGAGCAATGTCTCACGGTTGTGTGCATTCACAACCCCTCAGCAGCTCTTTGCTGTTGGCCTCCGGAGCTGTGCAGCAGATTTAGACATAGCTGGCAGATGTCAGTAATCTCTGAACAGTGCTTACATCACTTTTATTGCCCCGAAGAGCTACAAGTTACTTTGCTGAAAGTAAATGTGTCACGGGAGACTCAGAGGCACACCTGCCATCATTTACGTAGTCTGGTCTGTGTCATACACTGAGTCAGTTGAAGCTATGATTGTGTTGTGGCTAGTGTAGTGAGCGCTCTGCCTTTTGTTAGTCGTACTTCGCATGTGACAGCGCTATAGTTTTTCCTGGACGCTGGTATGGGTAGATCCATCTAAGCTGGGCATTTGACACTTCCTGCTATTGAACTAGTGGGGAAACATGAGGAATGCACAGCTCCAGAGAAATGTCGGTCAATTCAAACCACTGTTGTCATTTCCTCATTCTTTCTGCCCCCCTCTTTCCCACTGTTTCCCCCTCCTTTTGTTACTATGAGAGCTCACACAATGGCACTTTCATTACGTTCAACTGGCTGCTTTTAGTGTTACTGATAACCTAAAGGTATTATCTAGCAGTGGTGAAAGTAAACACCTTGTTTGTCTTTTTCCCTTTTAAATCAGCTTTAAAATGATTAACTTAAAAGATAACTTGATGTTGAGAGATGAAAAACACGTGCATTTGGATACATGTAAATTTTATAGGTTAATACGGAGTTTTATGTACAAAGCTGGTACATTTCATTCAATAATCCACTGAATCGATCGACAAAATCCCTTCCTCAGGCTTCACACCCTCTTCGCTTGCATGTGCTGACACTTTCTGAGTTTTGCTCTTTCACAACATTAAGAGACCTTAGCAAGGCCAGCACAGGATGAGTACGCAGAATCCCTTTTCTGCCTAAACATGGCTGTACAGGTTTTGAGTGTGTTAAGAGTGTGCTGAGTGATTGATGAAGTGTACTCACCCTTCTAATCACTGATCAGTCACCGCACCAGTCATGTCATCATTTTTTCAATGTTGATTCCAAAAAAGTCCAGCATGATAGCAAGGGATAGAAAACCTAATAAAACTCCATTTAAATAAAAATAAGTGGATACTACATAAACAGCAGTAGCTGTGTTACACAGCAGGTAAACACGCGGATTGTGTGATGCACCCACAATTTTAATGAATGGAAGGTTGAATCAAGCCAAGAAGTGGAACCAAATAAAATTAACTTCTACAAGAGAGAACACAATCTGTGCATCAGCACCTTTTACCATCACAATAACAAATTACGCAAAAGGGAGGAAAAAAAGCCTGGAGGGGCTCCAGGAATGCTTCTGGAAGTCCCTGCCTGACCAGGCGAGGACTCTTATTTTATTTTTTTTTTAATGATTAAAATGAAAACTTTCAAACCATATGGGTTTGATTTGTGGTCATTTGTCATTTGGTCATGTGAGTCATCTTTGTGGGAAAGTTTTGGCTTTTTTATGGGCAGATGGTTTTCGGTAGATTTAGAGTCCTCTCGCTGATGTTGTGATGTTGATGCTGTGAGGAGAATAAGATGACTATCTTATCTGACAACGGTTACATAAGACAGGAAGTGGAAAGGAATTCACAATAGTTAGTGATTACAAGGGGAAAAATGAGCACAGTATACATGCATCATAATTACTGGTTAACATTCTTTCGCAGAGTTGTTTAAATTTAAATGCTATGTGAATAGCATTAATTTGAGTGCATAATGATCATACTTTTCTTACTGGTATTTTTTTTTTTTCTGCGTCTTTGCAGCTGACTGATGGAGGCAAGGCCACCAAAGCCAAGATGAGTGTTGGAGACATCATTCTGTCAATTAATGGGATTTCCACAGACAGCATGAATCACCTCGAGGCCCAGAACAAGATTAAGGCCTGCACAGGCAATCTCAGCCTCACTCTACAGAGGTAACTGCATGAAAATCACATCACTCACACATCTTGGGACTTCTTCAGGACAACCTATGAATTTCACTTACTTATGTGACTAGACAGACTTCCCTGGGACTCCTGTCAACATTTAGATTTTTATTAATATGCTGTTATAGCTGGTTTAACACAGCTTCAAAAGCACTATGAAGTGATTTTTCCTACTTGTGTGTATTGAAGCAAATTAAAAGTATTTTGACAAAAGTTATAGTAAATATTTTAAGGTACTTTTTGTAGGACAGAAAGGCTGACAACTGCAAGAAGAAGCTTGATTTTTAGAACTTTACTTTATTTGTGCTTTATTTAATTAGACATTTTTATTATTTAAAGCAGATGAAGTCTTGCTGTGCTAATTAAAACAGTTCAGTGTTTTTGCATTGAGCTGCAGTAAAATCAGTGGAAACTGGTTTTATTGGCATAATATTTTATTATATTTTTTATTTTAATCATGTAAAAGCCTTATTTATAGTCAACTATAGCATATAATAAATCATTTTATAGACTAACTTGGCCTTGAATGCATTGGTATAAACATAAAATAATATACCTAAATAAATAATAATCAGTAATAAAAAAAAAAAGTATTGTTTTATGGCTGGTTCATTACAGAAAAGTTTGTAATCAATAGTCTACAGATGTTTATTTTTTATTTTTTATTTTTTTCTGGCTGGTGTAACGTGTGGCACCAAATCTGCAGGAGGCATCCAGCTTTGTATCTGATCATGCTGAGTTCATCAACTGTTTTTCCACTAATTTCATTAGGAAAGTATAAAATTCTGAGACCCACGAGGATATAAAATTGTGGTGTTAGTGTTTGTTTTGTTTGCTTTTTTTACCAATATTTTTATTGATTTGTCTCATAAGCTAACAAAAGAAACGGATGAAAACAATATGATCCCCAAACTGATAGTTTCCATTCCACACATGGCAAAACACATGACGGTGAAAAAGAAATGCTTAAAAATCACTTAAAAAGCAGCTTTCACGTAGTTCAAAAAGAGTCCACTAATCTTTGAAAACTTCAATTTTTTTGACATTGAGCAACTATTTTCTTTCTTTTTTCCCTCCATATACTTCTTCATTTCTAATGGGTTATCAGTCAGAATGCATGCTGAGGCAGGACGGACACACTATAGACACATTTCCCTGCACAACACATGTTAATCATCCTCTGTTCTCATAGCTGAGAGCAAACAAGCCTAACTCTATGGGAAAACACCCATAAACACACATTTGGAGTAGAAATGTACTGATGTTTAGAGGAATTAACTTATAAATAGAGAAAAATGTGGATTTTCTGCCAAATGCTTGGCAACCATATCGCCACATCAGTGAGAAAAAGTGGCCTTTATCAGTTTCCTGACTGAACAGTCAAATTTGCTGTTTATCTTAATGGGAGCCATTCAGTTAATCTTCTGGAAGAGGAATGGAGTTGACCAGGGAAAGAATAGAATCCCAGGTTTTATGAAACTACTATGCTAATATAGAAGTGTAGGAACAGCATTAAAATCAATTTGAATTGTTGTAAATATCTCAATGTACTTATTGAACACAGAGAATTGCATTTAAAATATACAATACAATTTAATGTAGATAAGTACATTTATTGTAATGATCAAGATATTGGTAAATATATTAGATATCAGCAGATATTTTTGCATCCAGTTTGTGATACAGTAGGGAAAAAGAGGAGGGATTAAAATTAGCAATAGTGAAACTCTGTACTATTTTTATTGGCGAGTCTTTTGTCTGAATGAGATGAAGTGGTGAATCTAACAGTGTATACGAATCCAGCGAAGAGCGACTTTACTGTCACATAAACAAAGAGAGCCAAAGCAAGCACGCACACTTTCCAAACTATAAAATTTGTTGACAGAAAACTTAAGCCTGGTTTGCTTGTACTGTCATTCCATCACCACATCAAAGGAGAAAGGAGCCTCTGTGCTTTAATCGTGGGAAAACTGTCTGAAAATAACCCCGTCCTGCAGCTGTATGTAATCTAGTGCGGGTAATGGATGCGCAATGAAACATCAAACATTGCCATTTCAGAGTATACGTAAATGCACTCAATAAACAACAAAAGCCTTCCCTTTGCAAATATTACATTACTGCAGTATTTTGTTTATGGCTTCATTTTCATATGCTGCTTATTGCTTATCTTGTTGAGTGACAGCGTATTTGAAATACTCTGTGCTTAAATACATTATTTATAGTGTACAGGGTGCATTATATTGGTTTGTATAAAAACTCTTAAGAATACTACAGTACATAACCCGATTAGTACTTTTATGTTGCTATTTTCTGAAATGCTTCAAACCCAGTGTGCATAACTGACACTTGGTGTGAAGCTTTACCATCTCCAATTATGTGCTACGATTTGATTGACAGTTTTGATCCTTGCTGATAAGACTGTTTGTGCCATAGCAACATTACAAGACTACCAAGAGATGATTAATATGGCAGTTAAAAGATTCCTATATTATGTCACTCTGAAGAATGTGAGCTATGAAAAACAGTTCACATAGAAGATATGTGACCATCCAAATAGCATTATTCATCTGACAACATTTAACAGTGCATTTTCTAGACGGCATATGTGTATTGATTTTCTATCAGGAGTTTGATATGAAAGAATATTATGGTCATTAATATCAAAGTCTAAAAAAATGACACTTTAAGTACGTTTAATCTTGCATGAAAATGGCGGTAAAGTTACTCTGACACGGTGACGCTGCATAGAAAATAGTTTAGTTTCTATTCTGGTAGGAGTGGTCTCTTCTAGGATGACAATGGCTCCCTTCATAAGACACCAGGTGTTACTGAAAGGTTCAGTGACTATGAAAATGATGTCGGTCATATGTTCTGACTGCTTAGAAGCACTCTCAGTCATATAAAATGCCAAATTCCAGTCATCCAGTAGAATAACACAGACTTCTAAAACCATTGTCAGTGTCTTTTCTGGAAATGTGTAATTGCCCAACATTGTCTTAAGACACTTGTCAGGTGTGGCATGCAAACTAATGATGGTGTTTAAAGACGCCAATTCCAAAAAAAGTTGGGATGTAAATGAATATCAGAATGCAGTGATGAATCTTATGAATCTGTATTTTGCTCAAAGTAGAACACAGAAAATGAATGACATATTTAAACTGAGAATATGTAACATTTTTAAGTTTCAAGTTTGAATTTAATGCCATCACAAATGTTGTGACACAACCAAATTTACCACTGTGTAGCATCTCGTCGTCTTTTAAAGGTCTGGAGACCAGTTGCTGGAGTTTTGAGAAAGGAACGTTGTCTCATTCTTGTCTGATAGTCCCGGGTTGTCTTTGTCATATTTTTTTGTTTCATGATGTTTCAATTGGTTTCAGTTGGTGAAAGGTCTGGTTTGCAGGCAGACACCCAGCACCCAAGTTCTTGTCCTACGAAGCCGAGCCATAAAGCCAATAGATGGAATACGTGGTTTAGCACTGTCTTTCTGAAATACGCAAGACCTTCCCTGAACAAGATGTCTGGGAACATGTGATGCTCTAAAACCTGTATATACCTTTCAGTACTGATGGCGCCTTCCCAGATTTACAAACTGCCAGCTCCACATGTACTATACGTGCAATAAATAATGAGATTTTTAATCAACAATTTGTATACAGTTTTTTGCTTTTTCATAAAGTTCTGCCGATATATGGCCATCAAATTCAAACCTAACTAGTATATGACCTTTACTGTTACATTTTCTCAGTGGTACATTTTATATCTTTTCTGTTTTGTGAAGAAAATACTGGTTTATGAAATGTAAAAAATCATTTATTGTCCATTCTTCTTTTATTTACATTTAACGGTGTCCCAACCTTTTTGTATAGCTACCAATGTGGAAAAAATAGGTGATCACTGAAGTGAATCTACATAAGGGCCCGGAGGAATTTGAAGTCAAACTGCACGACTTGCTTCTACCACACATGCACTGATTTCAATGCATTAATGTTATTTTATTGTTGCTAGGTGAGGATAAACATGTTATCATCAGAAAGGAAATGAACCTTGGAAGTGCCCTTCCTATCCTGTTGTTGCGTTATATAGTAAGTCATAACAAATGACTAGGTGAGGGTGAGCTGTCATGGAGTTTCTGGCAAATGGATAAAACCAGCTTTATTTTCCAAGACTGTAGTATGAGAAAAGGAATTTAAGCATCTCTGTTTGCTCATTGTCAGAATGTCATTAATCCGAGTGGAATATATATTATTTAGTTTTGCGGTTTCGTGTTTTGAATTGGAATCACAGCCAGGAAGACTCAGTATAATTATATTTAGCTTGGCTGTTTTTGTGGTGAATCCAGTCGCTTCTATGGTTTAGTTTTACTGGCATGCACATTTACACACAAGACAGCATTTGCTGAAAATGGTCATTTTTAATGACCTCAAAACACTGGCTGTCTAAATGTTTCAGACTGAGATCTTCCACATCATCTTTGTTGATGTGCACAGAGTAAACATGAAGAGTGGGCTTGAGTGAATTTTATCCTTTTTTTTTTTTTTTTTTTTTTGTTCCAGTTTCATGGAAATCTTGTTGCTGACCAGCTAACATTGGCAGCTGTGGAAAGAAGTCTTAGGAAAGTATGATAATTGATGTTTATTTATTGTCACTGAAATATGCAGCACGGTGTAATAAAACACCATTTCCGAAAGCTTGTGGCAGGGTGCACCTGGTTCCAAAACCTCAAAGATAATACAGATCAGCACAGCCAGCCCCCGTGAACCACTCTTTTTGGATTTTCTTTTCCACATTTAACACTAACAGCGTGAGAATCCTTTTGAAAGGTGTTAATTGTGCAACTGCTATATTAATGATCCGATACAGAAAGTTTGCTGCCCAGAAGAACCGATCATTGTGCTTTTGATTGTTTTCAAAAAGTCAAAAGAAACCAATAAATGGGAGGGAGAAAGTAGAAAATTGCAAAAATATCCTCTTCTAACCAGAATCCTATGAATTTGGCATCACTTTTGCTATCATTAGATTTGTATCTGCAGCCTGTGCTTTAGCTGCGGTCTGTGTTTTTAGCTAAACAGTAGTCACCTGCTAGGCTGCTCTGGAGTCTATCTGCAGACACATCTATATATAGCCAATGTACACCCAACCTGTCTTACGCTGTTTATATCACAGGGAGATACAGAACAATCCAATGCAGTCCAAAGCCCTCACTTACTGCTGGCTTAGTCAGATGTGGTGTGGTGGTTGGAAGAAACGTAAGAAAGGATGAGGGTTTATTAAATTGCTTGGACACTGCTTTCAAAAAATACATTAACTAGAATCTGTTTATTCTGTTGTGGGTTCAGTGATTCATCCTTAAGGAAAATTCATTTTCCAGCATAAATCAACCTGGTCTGGATGTGACTTGGGTTTGCTGAATATAATCAAACTGAAATCTGAATATCTTGTTATGATGCTGTAGTTCACTTTTTTTGCATATTGCAATTTTCTTGCCAAGACAAGCGCACGCGATCAGTGAGTATCACTTTCACGTGTGAAGGAGCTGTAATATTCAGAGTGATGCACGTGCGAATGGTATGAATGTCCTCTATCAATCTAACACACGTGACAGCTGATACGGACAAGAGCGCAGGGTTCTGGCTCGGCAAATATACACACACCGGACGTGCAGAGACAGGAGATTACTATGTTAGTTAGTATCCAGGCAACTGACTAGTTACATGCTGATAAGCTTTACCTCAGTGAGCAGCATGTGTGTGTCACCTATTTAAACCTCCGTCCCCACTCTTGTCTGTTGTAACATTCACTATTTCCTCTTCAGAGACGCGCATTCATATTGAAATATGAAGGGGGAGGGCACATGGACAGACAGGAAAAGCATTGTGCCAAACACATGCCGAGTTTTGCCATTGACCGGATAAGCTGGCTGCATAAAAACACAAATACAAAAAAAATGTTTTTTTCCACCACATCCCCTAACGTCTCATATCTGTTGAACTTAGTTGTTTTCTTTCCCTTTTTGTTTTTGTTCATCTTCTTTCTTCCATGTCTGACAAAACACATTGTGATTTCCACATCAGCTACAAAGTTCCAACAGTTTTGCACAAGTTAAACATAACAGGGCAGACTTCGTTCAGCAGAGGTTTTGGAATAATGTAACCTTTTGTATGCATGAATTATCCTCAGCCCTATCTTCCCATGTGTCATATCTGAGCTTTAATCAGACAGATGTTGCTATAGATTCTTTCCAACATCAGAAAATGCGTGTGAAACGCGTATGGGGAAAATTAACGGCCACTCCTATGTGAGCAGTTTTTCCTCTCCATCAAAAAGTGGGTATGCGGGTCTGCAGGCTGGTAAGGCACATGTCTGTGTTGAGAAAGCTGTGTCTCTCCATCATTCAGTCAAATGCCATATGCCAGACTGTTTCTCTTGGCCCTCAAAGAGACGCAGGCAGAGTGGAACTACGTCACATTGCTTTGCCCTCAGGCTGATTCCTCCTGTTGCCTCCTCATTCTCGTGTTCTGGATCTGTGGGTGTGTTGGTGTGTGACAGAGTGGGCACACTGAGAACTCTATGTTGATGAAAACCATGCTCTGCTTTTTTTCCTCTGAAGAAATCTTTTTGGTGTCTAATTTAGAAGTCAACCAGATGTAATATTTATTATTCATCATTTCATTTGGTGCATAATCTAGAATTTTGTGCACATAACATGTAAATCTTTGCCTGTGACACACGATTAGACAAATACTAAAGGTGGAACTATGTCTTCATGAGTATATACAGTAATACAAGTAGTGGTGCTTTGATACAGAAGGAAAACAGTCCAGTAATCTTATATAATATATAAAATAATAGTTAGTTTCCATAAATTATAATGAGAGAATACTTCTCAACAGAAACCAGCTTCATAATGAAAAGTAGAACACAGATAGCTGTCACGATACCCTTGACACTCTTAGGTCTGAATATCTAGTTAAACTGAGCTTAACCAACACATACAGCTGGACTTTGAACCTTAAATACACACTTGTGGGCCCGTTGTGTTACGCAGTGTCTGTCTCTTTGTCGTAGGAGAACAAAAGCAGGTCCAGCTAGGATAGCAGAGGGGCTGAGCGGACCAGATGTTCACGGGACCACCCTGTCAAGTGTTTGTTCAGTTTGCTCTGGGAAAAGGCTGACAGAGTGAATCCGCCCAGCTGCCCCAGTCTGCGACACTGATATCGGATACATGCTGCCTCATTTTAGGCTGGTTTCTGTTTTTCATGGACTGTGCTGTTTGATCTTTAGACCTTTTGCTGTTTTCCTTGGCACAGTGTGGTGTTTCCTTCATAAGCAACTATAGCCTAATGGTGCAATGGAATAGTACACTGGAAAATAAGCATACTGTATATTAACTGTTAAGTGGAAAACCGTCAATGCAAGTAAGGGCACAGATGACATCAACATCTGGTTGAAGGGTGGGGCTCTTTAATAACCTGGTTTTGGCTCAGTTATTGCACTTCAGCACAGTCAGAAAGGAAATGCGTGAATTTGTTGACTGTTTTCCTTATAAGGGATGGCAGCGAAAGGAAGCGAGCCAGAGGACATACCGTAGCTCCTGGTCCGGAACCAGCCTTGCTGACTCACTGTCTGTCTTTTTTGTTTTATCTTAATGAGGCATAAGAGGCACATTGTCTTCATGTTCAGACCAAATATAGGACACATTGTTAACGAATGCCTCTGTCTGTATTTGAATCTTAAGAGATCACTAAGCGTGTTTTGTGCTTGTCATTATTTATATATGCTGTTACAGTGGTGGTGGCTCAGGGGTAGCCAAGCATCAAATTATGAAATTAAGAAGAAGGATATGTACAAGTAATCACTTTAGACTGCTCTAAGAGTCTTTGTATGATGTCAGTGAGAGCATATATCCCTCATATGATGATCGCAGCCGTACATCTCTGGTTTATGAGGGGCAGCCAATCACAAGAAAGTAATAGAAAGATGCATAAAACAGTTTCTTTCAGACAGAGAATGAGCTGAAGGGCTGCAGCAAGGCTCAGCATAAGATCAGTAAAGACTATTGTGAATTGTAAAACATGCAAGGTTATTGATGTAGACTCTAAAAATGTATATGCGTAAAGAAAAGAGCTTAGTAGGGTCCACTTTTAAAAGCCTTCAATTTACCTAACAAGGGCTTACAATTGGTTAGTTTTGTTTGACGCTAAGAACTGTGCTGGTTATGATATTTGTACATACATGATGCAGATTTCAATGTTTTCCTAAACATCTTGAGAAAAAGAGATTACTCTCTTCTCCCACAGCAGCTAAAATCATGGCAGCTGCTTTGGTCATAAGTACAAATCAAATCTATCCCACACTTCAACACCAGGCTGCAGAAGAAAACATGCTTTAAATTACAGTGAGTTCACACATACTGCAGGTTTTGCTTGTTGCGCCACTTACACGTGATATATATTTGTTGTTAATCACTGTGTTGAATATTTCCTACTCCAGGCTGCTATTTCTTTGTATCTATTTGAATACATAAAAAGCATGTTTAGGTGCCAAAGACATTATGTTATCACACATTGTGATTATTATCATTAATACCTTTACTCTGAATTGGTGCAAAGTGATCTTTGTTTTTAAAGAATATAGTTTGGGTTTTGAAGAGTTTGCAGCTTGGGAAGTAAATTACAAAACTTTTAAGTTAAATTTTCCATGCAGCCATTAAGTTTCTACATTTAGGCCTGTATAAAATTCTGTGTAAGCCTTTGTTTAATTAAATTCTCCATGTTATGGTTTATTTGTTTCTCTGCATTAAATCTATGAGGTAGCAGGTACACTGTAACCGCAAACTGTTCTCAAACCGTGTGCTGAAACATGACGTAATCTGATGTGCACTTCCCTAGAAATCTAACAACACACCACATCAACACAGTCTGTTACAGGTATAAATGTTTGCACTGGCGTCAGCCACGTGCGTAGGCTGCATAATAGGCTCTACGTAGAGAAACTCTAAATTAGGGTTTCGCAGTAGCGGTCATATTCATGCTTGTAAATCGCGCTATTTTTAGTGAACTTTATGGTTGAGAGTTGTACATGAGATGTCTATACTGGATGTGCATTTTGCATTAAATTGAAGCATGTGGATAAAGTGCATATGTCTGTCCTTTGAAGTGATTCTCTTTTCCCACCGTGGCCTTTGTTGAAATTGATATCGATTATGCTTTTACAGCTTCTCCAGAAATTCTTAGGAAATCCTCTCTAATCCTAAGAACAGGTCTGAGAACAGGGCCTTTGGAAAAAGACAGAGACGTGAAATATAAGACCGGTGTTCGGCAGCTCATAAGGAAACCTATTAATTGTCCACAAGCAAATTAAGCCCCGACTTGAACCATGTTTTTCTATTATACATTTAGTAGGTCTAGTGAAACCAAGTCAATTGCAAAATGATGCTGAAAAGATGTTTAATGAGCACTGATTAAATAATCTTCTTTCTGTCTTTTCAGGCCCTCTGCTGCCCCTTCTAAAGATGGAGTACCCAAGGTATGAAGGAAAATATTGGCTATATAAAATAGATTAGCTTAAGCTATTTTCATCTCTATTTATTTATGAAATAGTATAGGTTTACATGCAAGTAAGCATCCTCGCTGTGCCCTTCTGAGATTATGTTGATCCACAGTTTTGGTTTGGCATGTCCAATGGCCCAGAGCACCATTTTTAACCTATATGACACAAACAAAGTGTGTGAAAACAGTTTATTTACATGTTGTGCTGTGCTGTTGGGAATGCTGTTTCAGAGTACATGCATGGGATGTTTTGTTGTGAACTTGTTTGTGCATGTTGTTTGTCTTCACTTTCATGCAGGATGAACCTCAAGAAATCATTAAGCCCGTTCCAATCACTCACCCTTCCCCAAGCACCACATACACCAAGCCAATAAGTCAGGCCACTCCTGCATACAACAAGACCGCTCGTCCATTTGGCGGCAGCAGCAGTGGGGCTTCCTCCTCACCGGCTGCTCCTAAAGTCGCTTCTATACCCTCTGAGTCATCTGCTTTTACACCAGCCGCCCCTTCCCAACTGCCGCAACCTCCGTTTCCGCTGAGGTCGAGCCAAGCTGCCACAGACTCGGCTCCAGCCAGTTCAGTTCCCAAACCCAGCCCTGGTCGCTCCACCTTCACGTCCTCATCCACCTCTTCCTCCTCATCAAACTCCTCCTCTCCTGCCAGAATGACAACCACCTCCTCCCATCCTAACGTCCCACAGCCCTCTGTCTATAACACACCTATTAACCTTTACTCCAATGCCAATGCTTGTGAGGTGGCTGTCGGACAGAGGCGAGGTCTTTTGGAGAGCCAGGGAGTGTCAGAGCATGTTAATGGGTATGTACCATTTATCACTCTAAAAGGAACTAAAGGTGGAAACTAATATTTACAAATATAAACACAATATGTGCTTCAGTAAACCACAGACATCGTAGCGTCTCAAATTTCCTAAAATACTGCCTTGAATGAATATGAAATATCTTAATCTGATTTTCCGCTCTTACCTCACTGGCAGCGGGAGCTCGTTTACACTTTACAGCTGTCGAACAGATACTCTATCTAAACTGCAGTACTTGCATCAACATTTGTTTTTAATTAGCTTAAATCCTTGCAGCTATGTACTTCTAAAGACCACAGAGGAAGCAGTTTGGCTGGATTGGTCTTCATCAGCAGGTTTTTGGATCAGTAGCCGGGCTACAGTAGCCTGATCTACGTTTACCACTCATTATTTTTTTCTGTCAAGTGAAAAAATATGTCATAGCGATGTGATTTATGTTACCAGAGTGCATACATTGGTGAATTTATTTTTTAGTATATAAACTATGGAAAATAACAGACATTGAGCGCCATGATACTGAAGTACAAAATCCTTTATATGTAAAACTGCTTTCTTTACCATCTCGTCAGTCTTTTCTTTGCCTGCAATCTTGGACTGTTGGCCTCTAGAAGGTGCGTGCGTGCGTGCGTGTTAACCTGCATGTCTTCTTGTTGTGGTTTCTGTAGTTTCCTCAATGCACATTCTCTCAGAAGGGTGTTTTGAACTATACTTGTTCTTTCCGACTGGTCTATTTATGTTCCTTATGGGCTTCAATTATTTTCCATATACCCTTTCTTTACCCACAGGAGGAAGAAGAGACAGATACCAAGTTAGTGCAGTGAATGATAAAGTAGCTTTCTAACCATGTGGAATGCGATTATAGCCTTTACATCTCTCTACTTTATGATTACCGAAGGCATGCTGCTTGCACCTCTTTGACCTAATCCTCACAAACCTTATGTTTCTATTCATTAAATTACCATACTTGCTTATTTCAAGGTCCAAGGAACTGTGAAACCCTGTAAATAACCAATCTCTGATTCTAACCCCCACACGACACCCAGCCAGGAGGTCACTTCATACTGTTAATTATTAATTTTTTAGTAGCATCAGGCTCTGTGCTGGTTAATACCGTGTTTACACCCAGTGAAGTCTGGCCTGTCATCACACTGGGCCTCTTAAGTCACTCAGCTCTGCATCTGTCTGGCTCCATCTGCTACTGTGTTTATTCAAGGCCAATCAAATCACAGCCAGTGTATTGTGTTTTGGTTGAGAATAGCCTGTTTTGTGCGCTTTTTGATCGCACCGTGTCTCCTCTCTCTTGAAACAAACACATAGTGGAGCAGCTTACATAAACTTGGGCTTTTGACATTCAATCGACCCAAAGCTTAGACCAGTACTCGAACACTACACTTATTGTATTCCAGAGTGCGGTAAAATTAGTTTGGGTGGAAAAGACGAGCCCTTAATTCGAGAGCACATCACTCCCATCTTGTGGTGAATTGTGGTCATTGTCGTTTCTCAGTCACTCCCTGCTGTTAACATGCAGCCTGTGCGTTGAATTAAACTGTTTTTGGCTTCTCTTAACTCGTGTCATCAAGCATTAGATATTAAGCAGAGTTTTTAAGGACGTTTCATAGATTTTATTCACTGGCTGACTTTTACTCCAATAGTGAAATGTAGAAAAATCTGGGCAGTGCTTTAACTTTCAGATCATTTCTGTCCTTGTTCCTTTTCTCCTCTGTACATTCTCATTGCTCGCCTGCAGAACTTCACCTCCAGCTAGACCTCGGAGGTAAAAATCGAATAGCTTTTAGGTCACAGTGTGAAACCTGCATCTACAAGCTGCACCTTCTATTGATACTGACTCAGTACTGAGCTTTTTGCACATGTGTGCACAGCGTGTGTGTTGGTTGCCGTGATGGCAAGAGTGTTACACCTCAAGTGTGCATTTAAAATGGTTTGACTGTGTTAAATATTCGAACTTGTACTAAATTCATTATTTGTGTTATGTCGGGCAGAGATTATCCTCCTTGATGCATGTTTAAAGCACAAAAGTTTACCACGTCTTTAATATGATTTCTTCTTATTTGTTTAATTATAAAGGAAAGCCGCTGTGCAGCCTGAGAATCATTCATCCCCACTAAGTGATGCCAGCAAGAAGCGTCTGATTGAGGACACAGAGGACTGGCACCCACGGACAGGCACCTCCCAGTCACGCTCCTTCCGTATCCTGGCCCAGATGACTGGCACTGAGAACGGTGTGTACCAAAATAAAATGCTGAAACTAGCCGGACATTATTTCAGGAACCAGGAAATACTGTAAGGATCAGTTCAGTGTTAAATTCCAGTTTCTAAACCACTGCTTGTAATTGCAATTTAATTAATTGTATTATATTTATATTATATAGTATATTTCTACTTTCTTTCAAGCTAACTTCTAGTATAATATTTCAAATAACAGCATTTTTATACTCTGACTTCTATTGCTGGTGTAGATTATAGTGATTTTGCAGCTTCCTCAAATAATAGAAAAAAGCTTTCATCACCATATGATTGATTTATTATTTCATATTACAGTTTTGACTGTAAGTGACATTTGATGTTACATGAGCAGGCTGTGGTTTGGGCTTTTCCTCCAGCTCTAAGGGTAGTGCGTGCAAGTGTTTGTGGATCACTTCAGATGCATGATGACATTTACAGTGGCTCACTTCAGTGAAGTAAGATCAGATGTCTTTTCCCTCTAATTTTGTCAGGCACACTTACCAGACTGGTGTGAAACACATGTGATTTGTTGTGTGTGGTGTGTCTGCAGCTGAGCAACTGGAGAATAGTTCAGGAAGTCTTATCACAAAATGAGCCTAAAATAGGTTCGAGTAGAGGTAAAGCTACAACCTTTAGAAAGCTGAGCGTAAAACCTGGCCTTGCCTTCCTTCAGAAGCTGATAAACTTTATGTCCACAGCCCCTAAATTATAAAAGCATGTGTCTTCATATATGTTCACTGACTATTTAATCCACATTCAGCTTCATTTTCATTGGTGTTTTTGGTTATTTTCTGTTGCAGAACAAACCCCAGACAACAGTGGAAAGAAGTAAGTACTGTAATCTTATTTGGTGTATGTTTGAGGGTCGTCCCACCCCCCACCCCCCCCCTTCTGTCTGGTTTCATTTTTCTCACTGTCTGGGTGTCTGCGTTTTGAGTACTTTTGCAGGAAGAAATGCATCTGCTTTGGCAGTTGTACTGTTATAAGAAGTTCTTGATCACAGAGGTTTTGGATTCAGAATTGGCCCTCAGAATAATTGTATAAGCATACGGACGAGCCTGTGATTTAAAGTAAAGCACTGATTTCCTGATCTTAACGCTCGAATTATTCTTAATTTGGAGAAGCCAGTTTCAAAGCTCTCGGGGGGGAAGATGGGTGAGTGGAGACAGCCACTGGCTTAGCGTAGGCCGTGATTTCTACGGCTTTTCTCATGTTGAAGTTGAGTTAATCCGCAGTAAACACAGTCTGCCCGCTGTACCAGAACCCCAACCAACCAGTGTGTCATTCACTCTGCGCGTTGTGGGTTGTTAAATGGTACGTGGGTAAAAGCACCTCTGCCAAGAAGAGATTCTTGCTCTCCTTCTGTTAGTGACATTTAATTCAGAGAACTTTTCTTAAGGGAGAAGTGACTATTACACATCTGCTTTGTTTAATAAATAAAAGTTTATAAAGAGTAGGTTTTCTATACTTCCTTAATTCCTGCCTTTGCTTCCTTGCTTGCATGTGTTATCTTTACTTAACTTACTTAACCTTTCAACCTTTCCCTGTTCTCTTCTTTTCTTTAATCCTTTCTCGCGGGGCAAATCAGATTGAACAAGTTGGACCCAGAAGTTATAGGACACAAGTACAACAAGCTGAGAGACTGGCATCATGGCGTTTCAGCACGAGTGCTAAATGTGTAGTAGAAAAGGGTTTGTTTTGCTTAATGCTTTATTTAATTTTGATTTTTGATTAAATTTACATTGTCGGCCTTTGCGCAGCAGCATAGTTGCACCCTTCATTTGGCAAACTCTTTTAAAATGTCCAATTCTAAAGTAACACGAAAACACACTATGTTGCAAAAATAGTTTTAAAGTATATTTTTTCTGGTGACATGTAATTTAAATATGTAAATGATTCATGCATGGAAGTACATGTGTTTGACTGAACATGAAGCACAACACGATTCTGTAGTGTATAGTATGCGTTTCTGTAGTGAGTTGTTCATATCTGAGCCTCCACTCTTAATCTTATTCCGTATCATTCTGAGCATTTTCTGTGTCTTTTTCTTGTATTTTCTATACTAACCTAAGTGATATTTGTCCACCTTGTATGATTTTACCTCAATAAACTTCTTTCTGTATTGCTCTTGATCTTTTTCCACTCTTTTCTTCTTTTATTCTTCTGTGATGGAAAAAGGCACTTTGCCAGTAAGAAATTTCCAGTTTTTGAATGTGTGTGATGTGAAAGAATTTTCTGTACATGAAGAATTTAAATTAAAATTTCCAGTCATGTAATAAAAACTCCACAATTCTGCACCTTGTAGGGCATTAGTTTAAGCACAACACAAATGCTAAATGCTCCAAACCAGTAAAATGACAAAACTTATGCTGCTCACACTCAATCATTTGGAAATAGCTACGCAGCCTCTTAATTCCTATGGAAGCAGTAAGGATGCTTTGTTTTCTGCAGAACTGTATTGCATTACATTATTCAAAATGGCATCCAGTTTGAAACAGTTAACTATTCTTCATGATGCTTGTCACTAGAAGAACTTCTCGGTGTAGTTTTACTTGGATTGTTTTTTATGAGTTACTGGTCATTCAAACGGTAACACATTACAGACAGCATAAGACAGAGAAAACACATTGGATTATGATCAAAACTACAAATAAACATAAAACCTCAAGTCTGTTGTAACACATAGACCTAGTTGTTTGATAAGATTCAATGTGATCTGGCTGAAAAATAATCCAGATGTACAAATTGTTAACCTGTTGGAGCAAAGCTGGTCTGCCGAGTGATCGCTAACTGGGATCCCTTGCCGTCTGTCACTGTCTCTCCAACGGTTGCAAGTTTTCTTACATCAAGGTAGACGTGGTTAAAATGGTTCCGTACACACATTCATTTTCAGGTCAAAGAAGACGGTTGATTATGCAAATGTGAGCCAGTGACTCATCATACTGCTAGTCATTAAAGCTTAAGGTGAAAACATGGTTCAGGTCTAACTATAGGTTAGGGCCAAACAAGTAGTAGCTATGGGTTTATACTGCATCAAAAAGTCAATGTAATGTCCTCTGAAGTCATGGAGAAATTACT
>NW_005187464.1:624802-632859 GCF_000239375.1 Pundamilia nyererei | reverse complement strand
CCGCAATGGAGCAAAAAATGGGCGCGTGTGGTGTGTGTCTGTGTGTGTGTGTGTGTGTGTGTGTGTGTGTGTGTGTGTGTGTGTGTGTGTGTGTGTGTTGCTGAATTATGACATATGTATATCTGTTTTTAGTGAGTCTGTTGAGAAAACCAATCCCACTGTGCACACCTCACCTGCAGCGAAAACATACTCCAAACCTGCAGTGGCACCCACAAATGGCAAGGTTGTCCCTGCTTCCTCATTTAAAAGTCCTGCAGCCCAGAACAAAGCCCCCTATCAGCCTGGAGCTCCATCAGGTAGAGTAACATCCTGTACAGAAATCCTCCCTTTTCTCTTCCGACTTCTGTTGTTTACAGCCACTTACACGGTTCTGCTTCTGCCTTGAACATAGATCACGTGATGTAGTTGTTGCTTCTAGCCTACAGATGGCAGCACCCATTCATCTTATCTGACACCAAGCTATTTAAGATTATGAGCTCCATAACAGCCAGAGTTATTCAGTTAATGTGCTTAGATTATTGGCTTTTCCTAAGATCCCCTTAGCCAAATAGATTGTGAAAGTGATGTTTTATAGGTTTTAGAGGTTTTATTCTACTCTTTAAATACAGAAAACCCTGGCATGAAAACTTTAGGAAGTAATGCAAATTTTCTTTTTGTTGAAAGGAATCAGCCTGTGATCATTATTATCAATCCAGCTGTATGATAAAAGCATGCTGTCGCACATGAACAGATCCACTGTGCATCCAAAAGTATTTCCCTGGAAGCCTTTAAAAACATCTGCTGAAAGGTTCCTCAGAGGGAGAGAGAGCAGGAGGCGACACAGTGAGGTCTTTGTTGACTGTTATTTATCAGATTAACAAGTGCCTGAGTTCAAGTAAACAAGCACATATCTGTGAAAGGGGGCCGAGTATGTGGAATGTGCCATGCATCATTCAGATTTACAGTGTTTATAAGTTAAATTTATCATTTTCACAATTTAAATTTCTGCACATCATCATCATCACATCAGAATCATTTTTCATTGTGTTTGGATTAAAAGCTTTTCTATGCCTGTTTTCTAAAGTTATGAGGAGGGCAGAGATAAAATCACAGCCACAAAAACAGACTGAGGTGAAAAAGCTGCTGCCTAAAAGGCAAATAGCATTTGCTACACGGGAAAATATTTTCCCCAGCTTTAAAAGTCTCACTGTCCTTTGTGTTTAAAGACCTAAAAATCTCTTCCAGTAAGAATCAGTGTCTGTTAAAAACCGTTCTGTTTTTCCAGGTGTCTTGGAATTTGTTTGCCTCAGTAGGAAAATCACAGTTGGGTGGCTCTGTCCAAGCCTGATCTGTCATGGTTCAGGCACTGAAGTCATTAAAAAATTCCCATTCCTCATCCGACCACACACACCCCTAACCTCTTCTTTTCTGTTAACTGCATCTAGTAACTACTAGTTGTTTGTTCACTTTCATTTTGAAACATAAACCAAGACTTTATCTTTTTTCTTTTCTTTTTCTTCAGTCATCTGACCCATAGCTTTTTCTCATTTAGGTTTTCCTAAGGGTGGAGCACTTCCTTCATTTGGCAAAATCACCAATCCTGCTCCAAAAGGACCAGACCGCCCCACCCCGCGGCCACATCCTGAGGACCTCAACTCTCTGGTACAGCGTGCTGAGCACATCCCAGCTGGTACGCGGACCCCAATGTGCTGCAAGTGCAACAATATCATCAGGTACGTCAGAAAAACTGCATTCGGCAAAGGAGCTTTGGAACAGTAAAACATTCTTCATCAGCTACATTTACATTTAAATAAGTCTAAAGGTCTGTATAGCCTACAGCTTATTATGCAGAATGTTTATGTAAAACTCCTCAAGTGGTGCTTTGCTTATGTTTATGATCTGTGCTCAATCCCACCAGGGGACCATTCCTTGTGGCCATGGGTATGGCATGGCACCCTGAGGAGTTCAACTGCGCTCACTGCCGCTCCTCCCTGGCAGACCATGGATTTGTAGAGGAGGGGAACAAGGTGTACTGTGTGCAGTGCTATGAGCAGTTCTTTGCTCCCACCTGCGCCCGCTGCCAGCAGAAGATTCTGGGGGTGGGTTAAAGTGTCTTTGTCCGCTTTAACTAGAAACTCATATTACCCTCCACTCTATTCCAGGAAATGAAGCAAACACTGATCAAATCCACTGAAGTGTGTGTGATTGCACATTTAAAAATATACAGCACATACTGTGTGTTGACATATATTCAAAAAAAGAGCTGTAATATGATTGTAGCACATATACATATGTAAGCTGTAGCTAACTTTCCTTAATATTGTTAACTGTGTACAATCATGTGTTTATAGCAGGAGCTGCTATCCATCTGCTAACACTGAAATAGTCACTTTATTTTAATTCATTTTGTCGTGATAAATACAAAAATGATTCAAGTGTTTAATTTGATATCTTTTCTCCACAGGAGATCATGAATGCCCTGAAACAGACCTGGCACGTGTCCTGTTTCGTCTGCTCGGCCTGCCACCTCCCAATCAGAGGCAACACGTTTCACATGGAGGACGGACAGCCATACTGTGAAAAAGGTTAAGCGATGTTTTGTAAAGAAAATAAAGACAATGTCTCGTTCAAACAGACTAACATTTGCTGTTCACTCAGACTACTACAACCTGTTTGGGACCAACTGTCATGGCTGCGACTTCCCCATTGAGGCAGGGGACAAGTTCTTGGAGGCTCTAGGATTCACCTGGCACGACACCTGTTTTGTGTGCACGGTATGTTCAGGAGATTAATTCTCTGTGCAACAAGAGCTGGAAATACTGCCAATGTCGCAATAAGTAAACCAACTATATTATGTTTGTTTCTCTCTACAGGTGTGCTCTACTAACCTGGAGGGTCAGGCATTCTTCTCCAAGAAAGACAAACCTTTGTGCAAGAAACACGCCCACACCGTCAACATCTGAGCTGACCTTCTGTGAATATACATAAGAGAGAGAGGGGGCATCAGTTTGCAGCAAGTTATATTTCAAGCAAATGTTAAATATGTTCTTGATTTAAACAAAAATAAATAAATAAACTGGATTACTGGCATTCTTTAATAATAATAATATTTGGTCAGAGATTCCACTGTAAGCTTCATTCTGTGCTCTAGTATTGGTATTAGCTATTATCATTACTTATGTCACATAACTTTTAATAGAATATGCAAGAGTAAATTCAGTGCACTGTTGACTTCTTTGTCAGTTCCGTATCTACACCGATGCATTTTTAATACCCGTGTGGTGGTGGTGGTGTGCTGAAGATGAGAAAAAATTAGTTTACAGGGTTTAAAAATTAAGCTTATTTAACTTTAAATAATTATAAAAACAAAGTATATTTTAGACAGGGGATCACTCAGTCTGGCAAAACAATGGGAAATATTATTAATAGTAATTTTTTAGTAAAATCTTTAAATGATGTGCTGTTTAGTTATCACAGTGAAATGAAAAAACCAGGCAGTAACCTATTAAAATGTGCAATTTATATATTGTGCGTGCATTTTATTATTGATGCATCCAGGAGTATTTTGAAAAGACTTCCTAATGTCAAGTGAATAAAGTGGGGACATCCAGCTGTTTCTGTTCATGTTGTAAAGTCTGTACTTCAGTAGTTAAATGTTTGAATGAGCGTGCTTCCAGTGGTATTGATCCAGCTCCTGGCATTAAAACGCATTTTATTTTTCCTATTTTGTGCTAAACCATTCAATCACAGTTTTGTGGGATTTTCAGGTTACCAAAAAACAATTTTAAAATATATTTTCAAAAGTGGAGTTCTGCTGTCAGGTTTTGGTTTGTTTGTTTTGCATACTTTCTATGCATTCATTGAAATAAAACAGTCCAACATTGGCTGCCATGCATCATTTCAAAACCATGTTATTCAATTCTTTTGCACCGGACGCTAGATCAAAACTGTTGTTGTTTATGCTCTGTTTATGAGACGTTAGATGGACAGAAAGCATTGAGACGAGTGTGTGATGTATCACTGCTTGATATGTGTCTGCTATAACTATTATTATGAGGGGAAGCTTAAGAGGCAGGCAGACGGGCACCATGCACTTAAACTTCAGTAAGAAATTTAAGTAGCTTACAAATGTCTGTATAAGAATTAAAGAAACTATACTTGGTCTTCTGTCTTGTAACTGCTATAGGCTATAAAGTGTGAGAGATTCAGGAATAACTGAAAACATATCCAGTGATATTCAAATAACTGCAGGAGCTCAGGTTATTGCCATTCTCCAAGACGTCAGAGGTGGGAGCTGTGGGACACGAGATTTAAGCAGCCTCCAAAAACTATCGGTAGCCTACACTTGGAAAACTCCCGACGTAGAGGCGCATGGGCACAAATAAGAGACCAGGGTAGATCTGAAATCAGGACCGGCTGGGATTTTATTGTGCAGCTTTAAGAAGAGACGGTAAGTATACTTTTGCTGTCTCTGTGGGAGCGCAGTTTCAGCTGCACTGGGAAGTACTCGTGCAGTGGATGTCCAGACTTTCGTCAGTGAAACCCGGAGGGGTCCGTGATTTGTTTTCCGTGCTGCTGTTCAAATGAATTCAGCCGAAATGCTTATTTGGCTCCCTACGAGGGGGGTTATTTAGTGGCAGCAGCTGCGGGCGATCTGCGCGACGCCGGACAGCGTTATTGGTGGAGTCTGTGACGGTGCTGATGATGCTTAAATTGATCGCGGCGGTACATCTTTGATGCCTGATCAGATGGACAATGGCCTCGGAGTTGCGTTATGATAAGAGACAATCCACTGAGTAAAGTTGTTATCAAGGTCTCCCCTGTTAAATTCGACAATTTGGCCAATTTTGCGAAAGATATTCAAAGTTGTTTTCATTGCATTGATTGTGACGGTCATCTTCATCACCAGATAAGGTTAGCCCAGTAGTTCACTTATAACATATTATTGGTGCTTAATCTGACTTATTAAACTGATTACATATCAAAATCTAATTGGGTCAACTCCATCAGCTGATAAAGATCATATGATATAATCAAAGTCTATGTAATAATGTAATCACTGTGACTGATTTGATTTGCCACTGTTGTACTTATTGATCAGCTGGGATGTAGTTAATGCAAGGGGAATAAAATACGTAGATTTACACTGCCTCTATGACTAGAGGTAGATTGAAGGTATTAACAGTTCAATGCAATTTTACTTATATGCCACGAAATCACAACGACAGTTGCCTCAAGGTGCTTGATATTGTAATGTAAAGACCCTTCAATCAGATAACCAGCTATGAGCAAGCACTTGGCGACAGTGGGAAGAAAAAACTCCCTTTCAACAGGAAGAAACCTCAGGCAGAACTAGGCTCAGGGAGGGGCGTCCATCTGTAGCTGAGGGGAGGAAGACAGGACAAATGACGAGCTGTGGAAGAGAGTCAGAGATAAATAATCACTAATGATTAAATGCAGAGTGGTGTATAAAGACCTAGTGAGTAAAGAAGAAATACTCATGGGAATCCCCCAGAAGCCTAGACCTATTGCAGCATAACTAAAGGATGATTCAGGGGCACTTGATCCAGCCCTAACTATAAGCTTTATTAAAAAGGAACGTTTTAAGCCTAGCCTTGAGAGTAGAGTAATGAGAGTGGCTGTCTCCTGAATCCAAACTAAGAGCTGGTTCCAGAGAAAAGGGCCCTGAAACCTGAAGGCTGTGCCTCCCATTCTAATTTTAAATATACCATGAACCACAATTAAGCCAGCAAATCTGAGAGTGAAGTGCTGTGTTGGGATGATATGGTACCATGAGGTCTTTAAGACAAGATGGGGCCTGATTATTCAGGAGCTTGTATGTGGGGGACTGTTCTCTCTGTGAGAGTTCAGTGGCATAGGGTTGATGGAAATACTTGACCACTGAACGGATGACACAAAGTAAACTGTCTATGACATCGTCTCATGTTTACACGACTATCTCTGAGCCCGGTGGGAGCAATACACCTCATTCAGGCCTGTGGTGTAGTCTTGGAACACAGCAGCCCCTCTAACTCTCTACAAGACAGAGAGGCTCTTTGAGGCACAACAGAGTGAGTGTTTATTGGTAATATTAAACTCACAGAGAGTGATCAAACCACCGCCCACCACCCGGTTCTTGCCCTGGCTCTGCCCCTGGTAGGAGTCACGCCTGTCCTTAGGCATGATGGCATGTCAAGTGAGGGTGGCTGGCAAGGCAGCCCTTTGTGGTCTACCGCAGACTCCTGCTACAAGTGTTTCAGTGTGGTGGACTCTCTGGCACTGATGACTAACACAGTGTGTGTATATTCTACTTGTTAGGCCTGTTATGCAGCAGCATGAGGGCTGCCCTGTCTGTGAAAAATGTCAGATGGAGTTCCCACAGAGCTCTGTATGGACTGCAGTGTTGACTAAGAGTAATTAACCAATAGATTTCTTCATCTGGTTGATTGAAACCTTCACGGGTGGAAATGTGTAGCAATGATGAGGAATCACAAGTGATGGATATGTGGCTTTAGACAAATCAGAATTTTAAATCAAATAGCATCATATTTACGTGTGTGGTGCACATAAATGCACAAACACTCCTAATCACTGTGGTTAGATACTGGCCTATGTCTGGATTTGTCCACAGGGCTAAACTTAGCAAGCTGCGACCTTTCACCTCAAGTTTCCTCCCTTATAATTACAGGAAGCAAGGACAGCCAATCCAGGCAGAGATCACTGCCGCATATTAACAAGCTTAATAGGAGCAGTATTTGAGGACCGCACAGGTAATGACCGAATATGTGGGAGGAGGGAGAAGTTTTCACCTATAAAGTTTTGTCAGGACTGCAGAAGAAAAGCAATAATGAAGACTTTAGCTCATCACCTCACACTCATGTAACATGAGCACAGAGACAAATGGAGTATATCGAGATACAAACTTTCAGAGATCCAGTTACAGACAGGCTTTGCTCAATGCCTTTTCCAGCTGCCAGGACTTTATATGTTTTCATCATTTCTTTTAGCTTCTTCTCCTCTGTGTGCACTCCCTGAAGGAAGAGCATCTCACATCAAGAATTTTCCACAGGTATGGCTTTTCCATCTGCCATTCATTCACTCATATTTTGTCCGCTATTGTCTGTCTTCCCATCCTAAAATCTCCATACTAAGCTTCTCTTTGAAACAGGAACAGTATTTAACATAGGTGGCACCTGGGAAGCTTTTCTCTCAGAAATCTTATCCTGCCTTAGTTAAATTCTTTATTTTAAATGATACGTTTCTGTCGTCATTACCATTTGTAGATTTTTCCTATTACTCCTCTCTGGATATAATTAACCTGGAAGCACAGGTTACATGTTCCAATCTGAAATAGTCGATCTTGTTTCAGTTAGCTTAGATTCCCCTGGGACTTTGACAATTAATGCTAATTCACAAACACATAAGTACAAATGACCCACTCATCGTTTTATGTAGGGTTGCTGATGAAAGACTAATGAAGATGATGGGAGGTTGCCTGTAAGTTCATCGTATTACTGGGGAAAAATAGGATAAGTGGAAGATGATTGAAGATCAAAGAGCAGAAAGGATAAGGGTACCTTGCGTGATTGGGTTAATGCAAAAGTGGGGAAATGACCTGAGTTTGAAATTAAGTCTGCAGTTTTATGACAGACATATGAGCTTCTTCCAGTATTTCCACTTTTATTTCTTCCAGAGAAGGACAAGTGCTGAAGCTCTGGCTGGGCACGGTGACAGGATGCTTTCTGATGCCCTGGGTTTGGATGGTGAGTCAAACTCTCATGCACTCTCTATCCATGTGCCTGAGAACATTTCTTATAAATGGAATGACATAGTATCTGTTTATATGCACATGACTGACTGTAAAACCGAGCTCTTTTGTTAAATGGGAACTCACAAATGTAAAGTTGAGTGGTCTCACTTGAAGCTCCACACCGATAATATTGTGAAGAAAATGTAATCCAAAACTAAAAGCTGTATTGATCACGATAGGCTGTTTTCCTGGAGTTAGAGGTAGTATTTGACAAAGCTCATCGTGTGTGTGTGTGTGTGTGTGTGTGTGTGTGTGTGTGTGTGTGTGT
>NW_005187464.1:623481-624616 GCF_000239375.1 Pundamilia nyererei | reverse complement strand
ATGAAGAAGATCAACATCTGATATAGTGTAGTAAATTTTAGACACTCTCAGAAACACACCTGAGTAAATTACTAGAGCACTGTAGTTATCAATGTACCTTCTCATAAAAATAAGACAAACAAAAAAAAAAGAAAGAAATTTAATTATGGTAACGTTAAGACGATCCTGAAACAAGGAAATAGACACAGAAATCCAAAAATGCAAAATGTCAGTATAAATGAATACCAGAAGAATTCATCAAATCCAATTCAAACAAGTGTAAGTCATGTTATTTTCACCCTTTGATTCTGTATTTGTGTAACCTGCTGTAGCCACAGCTGTAGTCTGAGTTCTTTGGCAGTTGTTTGTCTGTATCACAACTGTGAAAGACACAGTCACAAAACCTTACAGGTGGTTAGTAAAAATGAAGGTGTGAAGATAGCCATGGTCTGACTGATGAGACAAGATGACCCCTTTTCCACATTCCTTTTTAACTGTGAAGTACAATTTTTACCTCTCAGTATGATTTATCTTTATCCGGTTTACATTCAGCAGCCGCTTTGTTAGGTACACCTGTTCAACTGTTCGTTAATAGATAACAGTTTGTTCTCTACGCACTTTGTTCAGTGCATTTAGGCACTGTGTGTGTGCCTAAATGCACTGAGCTGCAGGTCAAGGCAACCTGCAAGCTGAGCATCAGAATGGGGAAGAAAGGTGATTTAAGCGAGTTTGACCATGCATGGCTGTTAGTGCCAGACTGGTTGGTCTAAGTGTTTCAGAAACTGCAGATCTAGTGGGATTTTCCCATCACTAGGGTTTACAGAGAATGTTCCACAAAAAAGAAAATAGTGAGTGTCAGTTCTCTGTGCAAAAGTACCTTGTTCATGCCACAGGTAAGAGGAGAATGTTCAAACTGGAGCAAGCTGATAGGATAGCAAGAGTTGAAATAACCACTCGTTACAACCAAGGTTTGCAGAAGATCATCTCTGAATGCACAAAACATCAAACCTTTAAGCAGTTGGGCTACAGCAGCAGAAACCACTCTGGGTGTCACTCACTGAGGTGGTGCCCTCAGTACCAACTGAGAACAATATAAAACCCACAATTTACTTGAGCAGATGCTGACCATGCCCATCCTTTTATTACCACAGTGTAC
>NW_005187464.1:608981-622415 GCF_000239375.1 Pundamilia nyererei | reverse complement strand
CCTTAGTCTTTGAGGTGTTGAGTTGCAGGTGGTTTGTGTGACTCCATGCGACAAAGTTCCTCACCAGACTTCTGTACTTCTGTACTTTTAGATGGAACATGAGATTCACGTCTTGCACGTGCAACTAACAAATCTGCAGCAACTGTGTGATTCTGTCATGTCAATATGGACCAAAATCTCTGATGAATGTTTCCAGCAACATCTTGAATCTATGATGCAAAGAATTTTAGCAGTTCTCAAGACAAAAGGGAGGTGTACCTAATAAAGTGTCCGGTGAGTGTATAAAAACATGTAATACTCTTTCAGGATGGATGCGGTCTGAGAGCTCAGTGGCGTTATGGAAGGTCATCTTGTGATTGATACTTCTACATATTTTCCTGCTTAAAAAATATTTCAGCCTACTTGCATAGTGCATTTCAGCAATATAAACATATAGTAGCTCATAAATAAATTTTTATGTCTTTGCATCTTGGTTTCAGCCCTGAGTTGGCTTGTTGCATCGTTTAATTAGCATTCCTTTTACATTAAGCAACATTGAGCGTGCCACTGCAAGACCCGTCATACACAGCAAAATGTGCTGATGCAGCTCCAAACCTGGAGTCCTTGTTTCAAGTGGTGTTCAGTCAGGGAGCTGAACCTGTGCAAGACTGTGAAAAATGGACTTCCTGCATGTAGAGAGGTCAATAATAGCCTGTATATGTGGGAAAGGATTGCTTGAACTCCTTCTGCGACAGTGACCTGCTGTCCGGAAAGAAAAGCGTCCTGAAGCCAAACGCCAGTTTGAGTTGGAGAGTAACTCACACCCATAAAGAATGTCAAGAATCTGTGTGTTAAAGTTCACAATGTATCACCATTTGCTGCTGGATCCTGGCAAATAAAAGACAGCTGTGTGAGTCTGCGTGGGTGGAAAAAAAGATGATACTAAAACAAAAAAAATTACAGTTATGCAAATATTTTCTCCATTTTTGTGTGTATATGGTTCACATGTAAGTTCACACAGCTGATATGACACTGTCAGCACTTTCACCCACACATACAAGTCTGACACGCTGGCAGCTCGACAGCCTATAATTACACCCTAACTTACTGGTTTATTAAGAAAATACAGGTCAGCCGAGACCACCCAGAAACACAGTACGAGTCACCTGTTTCCATCGTGAGGGAACGTCGCTGTTTCACTTCAGCACCCAGCTGTGGCTCACTGTAATTTTGCTCATACAATATTGTCTCAAGGTCTCTGAAATATGTTTCGTGGCGCTTGCCTTCTTTTCCTGAGAAGTTCATATTTCCTTATATGTGTATAAAGAGCGGGCTCTGCCTTTCACCTCGTTCAAAACATGTCACCCTGATCTCATTTGACAGTTTGATCTTTCAACATACTAATCTGAAAAGCTTTGTTCTACGGTCCTCAGCATGTCTGCTCTGCTGTCGACCTTTTTCTGCACCGCGTCTGATTAATAGGAAGCGACAGTGAGTGCCAGTCAGACTGCGAGAGGAGATGGAGAAACACATGAAATCAATTTCTGTCTCGTGCATATTTTTCCTGCTTCCCAGCCCTTGATGACAGATTGCAAAATGGGTTTTGTGTGTGTCTTTTGTTTTCCAGCAGGTTTGGGAGAGGGCAGAGGGTATTCAGAGTCATACCTGTGAGGCAGTCTGCGAGGAAATGTGCTGACATCAGAGATTTGCATTTTAAAGCCAGGGGATAGAAGAGGAGGAGGAGGATACTTCAGCAGAAGAAGCTGAGTTTGCATAGATCAGATCAGGTGAGTCTGTATTCAGAATGACATCTCATATCAATGCTAATCTGTTAATTAAAGACCCAGTCTCATCCTGGAACATATGGTGAAGAATGAAGCGCTCTGTGTGCCGATGATTAAAAATAGCATTACCTTGAACCACACGAGAAGATCCTGCCAAGATAAAGTGTTCCGCATTTGTCAGTCGCGTTCACAGCGTTTGGAGATTAATTGTTCACTTCACCATGTCGTCAGCTTCTGTTGTGATGTTTGGATCCCAGCTGCTCGCTCTGCTTTATTTGGAAACAAGCACACACATACATTGTCAGACACGACACACGGTGGAATCCCTGACAGGGTTTGGGATTAGTCGTGAGATTAGGGAATGAGCCAAAAGAGGTAACAGGTGAAAAACTCGTGTCAACACTTCATGAAAAGCACTATAACCTCAGATTAAATAAACTACTGCAGCAAACAAAAGGTGAGTCAAGTTACTGTATGTTGCATGAGAGCAGGTACACGCTGCCAAGCCTCGTTTGCTGAATATGTCTCTGGTGGACAGTTACACTTCAATGACACCTGTTGTCCTTTGTTAAAACTGTTTGCATTTGTGTTGAGCTGATATGGTTTTCAAGGCTTTCCCAACTTTTTTTCTTTTTTTTGTTGTGATCTGTTTTCCAGAAGAGATTATTTGTTCTGTGTGGAAGTTTATCGTGTATCACGTTACTCTGGAAATCTTGAAATTTTAACCGTTAAACCTTTTACAGCTACTCGCTGGCATTCAGCCTAATTTGACTCACCCAGGTAGTGGTGTTTGCAATTGCGATTAAGTTACTTGTTTTCTGTATTTGCGGCAAAGATGACTGATGACATCAGTGAAAGAAAAGCTCCAGGCTCCTCTAAATAAATTAGTTCAAGTTGCGTTGGGTCTGCCCTCAAGTGACGATATGGGAAACAACTAAAGCGACGCCTTTGGAAGACTCGTTGTTTTAAATGTGACTGCTTAGTAATATCAGCATATTTATTTTAGCCACCCAGCCTCACTGGCAACTCTGTGTGTATTTCAGTTCCAACTGTGGTCTAAAAAAAGACTTGATACAGACTCAGTGGAGAGTATGTCCTGCTTTCTAAATTAACGTCCAAGGGAAACACATTTTGGCCACATCAATCTTTCATTATTCTTTCATCTTTACTTACGGTTGTATCCAGACTCAGAAGAGACCGGCCTCTCTGCTTTGCTTTCCAAACCTCTTCTGTAGCTCTGAGAATTTTACGTAGGGCAGAGGCTGGATCAAATGACAATGCAAAGAAAGAGAGGGAGAGCAGAGAAGCTAGCTAACCTGCTACACGCTGGATTGTTATTGCAGGTGTTTAAGAGAAGTTACAGCTGTTAATTTATTCTGTGTGGTGACACATGTGGAGCTGCATGCACCAATGTTGCTGTGCCACAATGCACAGATCACATTTTAAGGATCAGGAGACGGTTACTTGGTTTCTGTACTCTACTGCTTCAACCTTTTTACTGACCTTGTTACTGTATGCATGTAGACGTATAAGGAATTCATGGTTAGTTTCTTTCTTGCTGTCAAATTCACTCATAGGCGAGATACTTTGCATCTGTTTGTAAAGCATTGAAAATGTGCAATCTGGGACATTTTGTGCGGTCTGAAAGCATGTTGGATCCACACACTCGTATGTGGGTCTGATTCTGTTAACTCGATTAACTTTTTTCTGTTTAAAGAACCTAACATTTATACCTGATCTTTGTCTGATTTCAGCATCAGCTGCTTCAGTTTAGGGTTATGCAAAAGATGAAATAACTAGTTAAGTTTGAGTGACTAACCTGCAAGACTGTATCATGAAACAAGTGCAACAGTTATGTGTTTTAAACAACCACCTACATGATTGGTCATTTTTTCATAGGATCAAACCGAAAGCTCATGTTTTGAGAATAAAACATGAAGAAATTGGAAAGTCAGTAACTTTTTTCTCTCTGATGCCAACGTAAAAGGTAAGCTGAAAATGCCCGATTCTAAAAACACTAATAATGTAGGCACACACACAGGCCTTTTTACTTCATTACATAAAGTGGTCAAGATGCTGGGTGGTGCCCACTGTTTTTTTTTTAAAAACCTATGTTTGTTTTACTTTTTGGAAGTGCTACAAATTAAGCAGTTAGAAGCTTTGGGTGGACAATTCTATGGGAGTACAAGTGGGTGAGAGGGAAGGCGGGGGTGGGGGAGCTTAAAGAAAAACCTCAAATGTGAAAACGACTGGAACTCCCAGGGTTTTCAAAACAGAACTCAAGATTTCGTTACACATACCTGGACAACTGAGGGCATGGAAAAAAAAAACCCCTTCCATATGCACTCGACAGCTGGGCTGGTCAGAGAAATAAGACGAATAATGTAAACAAAATAGAACAGAGAGGACTCCCGGCCAACAGAGGCAGCACGTGTCAGCTTCAGAAATATGCAGAGCCATGGTCATCAATCACGGACAGGAGTGCCACAGTCACATTGACAGCTTTGGACAGAGAGGAGGCAGAGTTTTTTTGGCCACTGTCTGTGTGTGGACTGAACTGTGGTCGCTGTTTCCCAGATCTGCCTCCAGCTTCATGATTCAGGTCTGACTGGGATTCATCCAAAGCACTCAAGACTGACTGATGATGGGGCATCGCGGCAAACCAGTGTCAACAAGCGAATAAAGTTAATGGTCTTAACTTGTCAATAAGGCCTGTTGGCAAAGCTCGTAGAGGTCCTCCTCAGTGTTGTTTTACTAGGTTTCAGTGTTGGTGTAAGCTGCACATCAGGACTGTACTGTGGGAATATTCTCTCGCTCTTGTGGGAATATGGTGGCTTGACAGTGGTAATAGTATAACTGCAAGCAGTAAATTGGCTTAAACCAAGCAAAACAGAGCAAAGGGAAAGAGACCGTCTTTAGGGGCAAAGCTGGAGTTTAGTCCCTAAAATTGAACCTTCCCCAGGGTTTCATCAGAAGGATGAAGGATGTTGGGATAGAAGACGGGGGTTGAGAGATGCTCTGGCAAGGACAAAGCCCTTAGGGTTTTCACTCAGAACAAACTTTGTCTGTTCCAACATGTTTGGAATGGTACATTCTGTTGTTTGCGTGCATGTTTGTCAAGTTTAGTACAAGGGGTTAGTACAAGTGAAGTCCACTACATGAATAAATTTGAAAAAAGGAAGGAGGATCATCATTGCAACTTAGTGCTGAACATATGTTGCGTTTGCTGCTGCTTTTTTGTAGCATACTAAATGTTTTGTAGCTTCTGTTTGTCCCTTCTATAATAGGTACAGTTTTAATTACCAGGTTGATGATTGAAAGGATTGCTTGCATGTGCATCTGTAGAGATAGCTGTCTAATGGGAGTAGTCATCAATACATTCTAACTACTCTGGTTATGTGATTTAGTGGCAAACTGTAATTCAAACTCAAGATATGAAGCATCATACCTGTCTTTTATCATCTGACAAGGGTTCCCCTTCACCAAAGAAGCGAAAACGCGAAGGAAAAAGAAAACGTGATGCACATCTGGAGAAAATATCATCCTTTTCCTACTCAAGTTAACCCTCATGTCCTGAACTGAAATCATGGCACCGACACACAAAAACATGCATAAACATGCTCATTTGGTCCCAATATTGTAACAGTTACTTCTTGTCAGCAGATTTGACATGCAACCTCCTTTCTGATAGCTGACAGTGAGCTAGCTTAAGATCAACAGCAGAGGGATTTAAGATAACATTATAATGTTAGGCTTGAGTGTCCAAAAAAATATCTCATGTTCCCTCTGATAAACAATTTCATCATATTCTCCCATCTTATACAAGTTTATTTGCAAATTGTCTGAGCCCAACAATGTTAGGTTCACTATAAATGAAGTTTCACTAATGCCAACATAGCAAGCAGGTCTGGCCCGGATCTGGTATCAAGCCAGCACTGCTGGCTGACTTCTGGCATGATAAGACGTATGTCATCCTGATATGGGCCAGGCCTGGCATAGATGGCACTGTCTATGTGATGGCATGTCACAACTGGCTCGATTGTGGTTTGGTTTATGTGGCCCAGGCCCATAGAAAACAGGTGTGGCGGGATCCGGCATCAAGCTGGCACTTCTGACTGACCGGTGTTATGGCAGAGTGTATGTCAACCAGATGTGGGCCAGGTCTGGCAATGATGCACTATTTATGTTCCTATTTTCCTATTTTAGTTAGAAGACCCAAATGCCATGTTGCAATACTATACTGCTATGGTAGCCAACGTTTCAAATGCAGGTTTGACGGGTTTGTGAGTTTACACTATATCCAAAACCTAGTGAGGGTTTACTCATCTTTGCCAGTGGGTGGCCGTAGCTCAGGCGGTAGAGCAGGTCACCTATTGATTGGAAGGTTAGTGGTTTGATCCCTGGCTTATCCAGTCTGCATGTCAAGAGTGTGAGTATGAATGTAGTTAGAAAGCACTCAGTTAAGAGAAAGTGTGTGATTGGGTGACTGTGGCATGTTGTATAGAGCACTTTGAGTAATCTGGTAGAGTTGAAAAACACTATATAAGAATCAGTCCATTCACTGTCTAAACAGAGTTTTGTCATGTGTGTCTGCAACTGGCCCGTGGCTGCACACAACTTACACGTGGCCCACATACTGCAAAGAATGACGGCCATGTGTAAGCACATTGTGTGGGCCAGATCTGGGCCATACCAATTTTGCTGACTAACAGCAGCTAACAGAGGCTAAGGGCAGGAAAAACAGCAGCGCTTACCATAAAAAAAGTTCAGGATATCCTCAGCAAGCGGACAAGAATTTGTCAGAGCCTTATTAACTCTTCGACTTGTTTTGGACTCTTTTAACTAAGTTTGACAGTCTCCTCCAGAGTAAATAAACACTGACACATACTGATAGCTGAGGTAAACAGAAGATTGATATCCTACACTAACAGAAACCACCATAGCTACGATTATTCCCTTGAAATGGGAGGGGTAAGAAAACAGATCTCAGATGACCGCACATCTAGTGGTGATATTTTACACAATGTAAATCGAAGCTATTTTTCCAGTCACACCATGATTTAATTCATTCATGTGATGGTAAATTCATACATAATACTTAAAATCAGACTTTGAAGATTAAGTTCTTGCTATAGATCTCTTGTTTCACTTTATATGTTGCTGCAGAAACCTAATCAGGCTGTAATTGTCTTACGCAGATGCGCAAGTTTATATTGGGGACCCAGTACAAATAGAGTTCATGGCCATCTCAGTCCCCTGTGAATTCAAAGGATGGATCACTGCGTCCAATCGTTTCTTTACCCACTGTCTGTCTTCATTAGATACGGAGTGACAGGACAGCTGTTTCTATGTCTGGCATGTATAACTCAGTGTGCCGTCTCCTTGCTTTGACATTGAACCATAAAGAAGAATCATCACCAGTGAATCCGACAGACTTTGATCACAAGCCAGTCCAATGAAGGTGCAGGATTGATGCCTCATGTGAAGGAGAAAGTATGCCATGCTGAAAACTGAAAACTGTGCAGTGTGTGACACAATTGTACAAAACTTATCTGCACAGTGGACTATGAATTGGCTGACGTAAAATAGCTTACAGTATTACAGTAAATTGCCAATCAAACACAAGGACACTGCTTTTCTGCAGTGACACACACACACACAAATACAGCAGCAATTATGACTTCATCCTGAAGGCCAACAACCACAGATTAGTGTCATAAACAAACAGAAGCCATAATGAGACTGAAGTTGGTCACCATGATTGTTTACATTCCTTTACACAGAGCCTTCAAATGCAAACTGCAGAGATCATAAGAAAGCCATAACTGCTGATTAGCATCCAATAAACAATGATAACATACTGCAGAGGATCATCGTGACATTTCAGTGACTTTTTACCCACTTCACTCTCAAACAGGATGTAGTTAGTCCTTAAAACAGGCCACCCCAATCTCCATGATGAATACGTTGTTGTCTCCATAGGATTAAGTACATGAGAGCTAGTTATGGGTTGCAGCGCTGAAAAGATTAAATTAGTTGATGTTTGAAAACACTGCAGCAAGCTAATGATATTGATGGAGTAAAGCCCATCAGTTAAGAGTGATATAGTCTGCAGTGGCCTGAGGTTCCATTTTCTGTGTTAGATGGACACTTCAGATGAAAACCCTTGTGGTTGTCACCCTTGGATACCATTAAGCTGAACAGCAGTAGGAGTCCTTTACATAAACTTCTGGAGAAGGCGGAAACTGCCATCCATCATTTGTAGCATGTGATGACATGTTTGACCGTTTGTCCTCTCCCACTCTACACACACACACACACACACACGCACACGCACACACACACTAAAATACTACCTGTTTGGGTCTCCACTGACATTGCCATGCCTTTCCCCATTTGAAGACATTTATCACTACATCTCAGTGTAAAAAAAAAAGAGAAAAAAAAGTACGTGTTTTTATCTGTATTTTCCACTAACCTTTTCATATTCAGACAAGTGCAGCTCAGAGGCTACTTTCTGGAAGAGGGATTAAATGGAGGGGAATTCTGAAATGAATTTGGACTGATACAAATCAGTGTGACTGTCTGATTTGCTTTACAAAGCATGCATTTGTGTAATATGGAAATTGTTTTTTAAAGTTATTTTCTTTGTATTGGCTCAAACCCAGGCTGGATATAATTATAAAAGAATACCAGGCCACTCGCTTAACAATACATTTCTTCATGTTGAGTCATCTGTAGACTCACAGAAACTTTAATCCCCCCTTTTTAAACAAACACGATTTAAATAAGTTAATTCATGCAACCAGTAATTTATTGCAGCAGTAATAAGATACACAGCATGATAGTTATCTGAGTTTCATTCAAGTTATTTCTTTAGGTTCTCTGCTTTAAAATGTATTAAATCTGAAAAATAAGCATAAAGGTTGAAAGTTTCCTTTTAATATGAGTTGGCGTTGTCTTTTTGTAAGGGGTGAGAATAGGTGGGTATGACAGTGAAAAGGTCATGAAGCTAAAAAAAGGAGCAATCAGAGATATATCAGCTAGAAAATGGAAACCAAGACCACGTTAAGGGCAAGATATGTGGGTGATAAGAAAGATGTTCATATTGCAAAGGAAACCCTCTATTTGACTGCACAGGAAGTGCAGTGCATGTTTCCATTTACTGTAGGTGTACATGTTTCTATGTTAGCAATCAAGACGAGGTTTTGTGAATGCAACCTCATAAGATGTGAACCATCATCAAGCAGAACAAGCAGAAAGAAAGGACCGCAGTTTCTGAACAAAAATCAAAAAGAAACCAGCAGATTTCTTGATCAAAGATTTATCGACTGATTAAAAAGATTTTAATCATATATATTTAGCATAAAATGACTAATGACTATTAATGACCCAAATCTCTTCACCTCATCTTTTGAAAGTGGTGTTTCAGTTATGGCTTGCAGAAGCAACAAATGAGGCATGAAAGAGAATTTTTTTATGCCTGTTTTCAGTCAAAGCTCAAAGACTTCATCTCTCTTAAGGATAGCAATCGTAAATATATACCCAAAACTTATCTGGCATTTGACCTTTGCCATTGTCAAACGTGAACCCAATTAGAAGAGAGGTTAAGTTATCAGCTACCACTGTTTAACTAGAATAGCATCCATACACTGTATAGGTACTGTGATAGACTGTATATAAAGGATGGACAGAGGTTCAAATTTAAAATGTGACATGACTTAAACCTGCATTCTCTGTGGTGCTGACAATTCAAATGCACCAGCAAATAGAAAAAATGCTTCAAAAGCTAAAAAAAAAATCACTAAACAAAATGAAATCTTGTCTGGTTTCAGAATACCAAGATGGCAAAAAGCTCAAACTGAGTCTCTAATGCCATCTTTTATATACAGTGTATAATTGTGTTACTAAGACCCAAAACCTGATAATTATGGCAACAACTAATGAATTCAATAATAATAGTATTACTGAATGCCCCCACCAACAATAAATAAATAAAGATAAACAAACTGGTACACAGATTTCTTGGACAGTCTGTGGGTACAGTTAGCTACAGAGAAAACCATTTTATTTTTCAGAAAACTGTATTCAGAAAGACAACAATGCCAGCATAGTATGCTCTAGAAGTCCAGTTCAGGGACTCATTAGCAAAGGTGAAACCTAGCAGACATCTAGTGGTTCTAGCATGTCCACAGTTTCAGGACCCACTTGTAAGTCAACACCTGACCACGCCAATAAGCAAAAAAGGGGCTTGGCTCATTTTTGGAGCCAGCTTCAAGTGGCTATTTGAAGGTAGTGCATTTTATGTTGTTGCAACAAAGGTTGCCACTAGAGCCAGTGTAGAATTTATAAGTCAGCCAGATTTCGAGAGATTTTGCATGTTGTCACACAGGTACAATACTTTACTGGTGAACCTCTTAATTTCCTACAGCTGCTCCTCTTTAAATACAATTAAACCGAGCAATTGTGTGATGTTGACTTTGGGTTTGGTACACTTTCTCTCTGGTCCTGGTAGCTCGTGCTTTCTGAGGATGACATCATGGGTTTCAGGTTGCCCGTTGTGGCTTTAGTTCCCAGGGGGTTGGGCAGACTGAGTGTAGGCCTGGTGAGCATGCAGTGAATAGACACTCATTCTCTCCTCTCCTTCTGCTCAGTCCACTGACCTCTCTGCTACCTCACTCGGAGCTCAGGGTTTGTTATTGGCTCTGCTGGGATGTGTTGACAGATGAGGCAGATGTGTGCTCCCCTCTTGTTGATAGTTTGGCAGTGTTGCTTTCAAAGTTTAAAAGCTTTCGGAATTAGCTAAGTAAATACAGTAATTTGGCTCAGTGCCATTGTGGTTTGATATGTTTAAAATATCCGTGTTATAATTAAGAAATACTGTTTGGTCTATCATTTGTTTGAAGGGTGGAGAGTGGTTATGTTTTATTTGGGCATAGGCAGCATGTGTGGGTCTGCTTTGATTTTTACTTACATGATTTGCATTAAAGGCAGTAGTTCCCTTTAAAAAATGTGATTGTTGTAAGTGGGTAACATTTGCATTTTGTGGATAATCAACAACTTTTTTACAATAGATTTCATTTTAAAACTGCTGGAGTGATGATGTATTTGTTAGTCTTTAAAATGACCAAGCAAGTATAAGTTTTTACTCAAGGTTTTTTTTGTCAGCTGCCACCAGTAACCGGGTTATCAGCGTGATTAATATAAAATATTTTGTAAGTCTGGCTGTTGTATCTCTTATTTCTTTTCATTGATTGGTCTGCTCTCTTTTGGTAAAGAGCTATGTTGATCACATGATTTAGCATCATTAGCCGTGGTACCATTTCTCTCTGCTTCATTTTCATAGTTGCTCTGGTAAGTTGAACACATTTGAACGACGGCTGCAGGTTCAAGTGTTAAATTATCCGCTAACAGTTGATAGCTTGCTTAGTGTGGTGCGTCATACAGACACGGATAGCTTCTAAATATTGCTATAAATATAAAAACAAACTATTAGCCATAAATGCAGTTCATGTAAAATACATTAAACCATAATATTGTTGGTTATTTTCATTAAAAATGCTCCAAAACACAACCCCACGGGATACTAGTACATGTTGGGTAGGTCAGCGACTTAGATAAGATGATCACGCTGCTAATAGTCTGTAAATTTAAATCTTTTTAGAGTTTAAAAAACAGCTTACATAGTTTTAGGGTCAAATTTGACACATTTTGACAATTGAAAGCAATAAAAAATACTATAATTGTCATCTTTTTAGTGCAAAATTGAGATATGTTTTATTTGTATTTTTGGGTTCTAAGTGTTAATTAAATATTAAATTAAAATTTGACAATTATAAATTAATTTATTACAATATAGCAGTGAGCATGGTGTTTAATAGTCGTAATGTTTATACATGATTTATACATCCCAGTTCTAACTTGCAGTAGATATATAAGTAAATAATATATTTAAATCTAAGGAACTTGGAAAGAAAAGCGTCTGGACTTCTTTAAGTTGCTTGAAGACGTTTCACCTCTCATCCAAGAAGCTTCTTCATCATCATGACTGCTTTGATTTCAAGTCTTGATACAGTACACAAAAAGTGTCAGATCATTATAGCATTATGATGTGTGATAACATGTGTTTTTCTCCAAATACAACACACTCTTCCTGCTCTCTGAAACATTAATTAAGGATTAATCATTCATTCGTTTATTAACCCTTTAAAGCCGGTCTTTTTTTTGCATAACTAATTTTTAAATCTCCGTAGAACCGGAACCATGTAAGTTAGCGCAATAATTTTTTTTGCATATGAAACCGGAGGAGTTGTACTTACATCTTATGCCATGAGCTTGGGTCACAGTTTCCTTTCACATATAGCTTTGCAAAAATTGCATAAAAAGCGCTTGCAGGAAGAAATACATAATATTCCAGCAACACGCTTTGCCAATCCGATCAGCTGTTCATAACACTTCCTACGTTGAAATAGATGTCAGCGGGGACCATCGCATGTTCGCCATTACCTGCCCAAAACCACAAGTTTTTTACTTGTAGACCTTATAAGCCTATACTGGTGTTTTTAAAATAGTTTCTGGGATGCTTAGAACTCAAATTGCACTGCTTTAAATAGTTTGATGCACATGCTGTTTTCTTTGCAAATTTGCATTATAGGATTGTTTTTCATTTCTTCTGCAGAATATAAAAATTGGTGTATCTCAAAAATAAAACTATGAAGACACTCAAAATAAATTTCCTGTTGTTGTAAACTATGTTTTGCAACTTTTTTGTATTTAAAGTTTTGAGGGATAAACCTCTTAAATTTCTCCAAGTAGAAATATATGTAAAAAAACCCAAAAACGATTTAATGCATACCTATTATTAAAATTTGGGCTATAACGGTTGTATTGATGTATAGCAACTTGAAATGCTCCCAAAAATGGCTCTACAGCATGTAAAAATATAAAGTAAGCTCTGGCGGACTTGGTTCTATGGTAGGTTTTAAAGGGTTAATGTCAGTAGATGTGTGTAGTTCAACATTTTGGAAAGACACTTGCTGTGTGTGTGACGGCCTAAAATATGCACAGTGTGTAAGGGATGAACTCATCCCTCTGTGCAGTAGTCACAGATGGGAATGGGGTAATTGAGTGTGTAGACTGACAGTCACTTTAGCGTTTTATTCTTACTTTAAAGGTTAGACATTTTTATAGGAGGAAGCTATGGGTATTGACTTTTGTTTTTGGAGCCATCCTAAAGTGGACATTTTCAAAACTGCAGTTTTTGGCACTTGTGCAATGGCTTCATTTTACAGCCTCAGAGGGTGATGTTTGCTCAGGATCTGACATTTTTTGTGTACTGTATTAAGTGCTGCCTGACCAGTTGTTATTGGTTGATTTTATGGATATTTTACAGGCAACATAGAACCCAACGTCCTAGTTGATTTCCGTGAGTGTCAGTCACTCTGTCAATCATCTGTTTTAGTTATTCATAGAACCCTGCAAAGTGAGCCTCGTCCACTGTGGGGTCAAAGTGTGAGCCAGCTTTCCTCTGTTTCCTTTTTTCCTCTCCCTGCATGGACACACATGGTGCTGGCAATCTCACACACACACACACACACACACACACACACACACACACACACACACACACACACACACACACACACACAGAGTTATCTTGAGATTTTGTGAA
>NW_005187464.1:599271-608893 GCF_000239375.1 Pundamilia nyererei | reverse complement strand
ATTGAAATCAAGGTCTGAAGGGAGGGATTTGTCTGTAATCTTGTATTGATCCTTCCTAGACAGCTTGTCTGGTGGACTGACAATCTGCTGTACCTATGGGCACTTAGCCACACAGGCTGCATGCCTTGCCACATCTAACTATAGCAGCAAGTACAAGCTGAGCCCAATTTGTGGTAGATTTAATGGCTCATAGTGGAGTCATTATGTTAGGGCGAAAAAAGGCAAACTTGCGTAGTTTGTTTTCCAGTTTAAATGTCTGTCCCAGAAGTCTTTTCATTATTAGTTGTCGTATGTGCTTTTAATTCTTCATTCCTCCTGACTAACACACTGTGTTCATCTATCCTAATTAAGCTAAAGTGCACTAGAGGGAGTCCGCTCCACTCAAAAAAGTTGCTAGCCAAAGTTCAGGTTCGGAGGAGTCTTAAACCCTGTGCATGTTAGTGAACGAGCAAACAGATAGAATTTGTTGTGTATGATTATTTCTCATTACACAGGAATAATAAAGAGCATTTTTTTTAACTCAGCCAAAATCATAAAAATAAAAAAGCTCCAGTTTTATTATGTCAAAATACTTTGTTTAATAATAAAATGTTTTTGTCTCGCAAACAAGCCTGCAGGGCTCAACTATACTCATGTAATTACCAAATATGAGATTATTATCATGCTATTTTTGTTAATATTGTAGTATTTTGATGTAGTAATGTGAAATTAAACCAGTGCCCTGGTTTAACTCCTGCAGCGACCGTGTCTCCTCTCACATTTTTTTCATATTTGAGCTGTTAATTATCAAATGAACTATGTGCATTTGGAGGAAAAACAAGGGGCTGACTGCAGAAATGTATATCCTGTTTATACACCACAATAGCTTGTCAGTGTAGGGACCCTTAACCCTGCTCTTTTTAAACATCATCTGTTAAAAACCCCCAAAACAAAACACAAAAACAAAACTTTTTTGCCTGTGGGTATGTGAAAAAAAATGTTACCTTTCTAAGACACAAATACTCTGACAGAGCATCGAATAGTCTGACAAATCCCTTCCGCTCTTGTGTAGTAAAGAGATGCAGCTACGAAGGGAGCAGTGTTCAGGTGTGCTTTCAAGAGCTGCTGTCAACACTTCATTGAGAAAATGTCAAAGAGCTTGGAAATATCTATGAATAAGAATTTTAATGAATCGGATAGAAATCTTTGTTTGAAATTTCTCAGACATTAATGCTGTACGTACACTTCTGGGGAATGAAAGGAATTAAAGTGTCATTGGCAGTAGATCAACTTCAAATGCGCAGAAATGCTGCTAATGATCCACATCTTGCTCTTAGGTCATGATTCTGTCCAAGAAGAACTGATAACAACCATCATTAATAGGAAACAATGATAACTGGTTCACTGAAAGGTCCAGGAGTTTTGTGTAACAGTGTTATAAACTAGCGTCTTGCTGTCGCTCTGATTGGATAAAAATATTCTTTAGTTATTAATTCAATCTTACTCATATTATTTTACAACATATTTTGCATAATTTGTTTTTAAACATTTCTGTGAGACACCTAACTTCATAATTGTACATTATTTAATGCACCCCTCTGTTAATAGGAGCAGCCAGACCACTGTAGATGATAATAGCAGGCATGGCTAAATTGGTAGCTACAGTCTGTCTGATGCGTCTGTCTTTGGGACACTAGTTACTCAAACCCCCCTGATCGGTCAGTTGGAAGAACCCAAGCAGTGGCCTTGGTGACCAACTGGGCGCACCACTGCTTTACAGGATAAGTGTGTGAAGTGGGGGTGAAAGATGTTATATACAGTGAAGTGTGCGAGCATAAAAATACCAGGCGGAGCAATTGCTGATGATAGATTGAAAATGTTAGAAAAATATCCATGCCATCAGTTGACATAAGAAGAGAAGGTAGACAGAAAGAGAGAGAGTGACAGGGACAATGGCTGGAGTGTGACTGAACAGCCAGTCGAACCGTGTGGTTGCATTCTCGCTTTGTTCCATGAAATCACAGTTGTGGCAGATGCAGGATAGACTGGGAGCAGCTGTTTTGCTCTCTGTTCTCCAGTTACAGACGCTGGCACTGCCTGCACTCTGGGGATGGGCAGAGGGGCACATTGTCGAGTCTTAATAGTGTTTGTTCTCTGAGGGTGGGCACAAAGAGTCCTCAGACCAGTACTCCATCAGTATTCTTGGCATCGGAAGAGAGAGATGTGGCCGAAGGTGTCAAACAGATTGGGACTGGTGACAAGACATAACATGCAGCTGGTCCCACTCTCATAGGACCCATGGCGCCATTAATTACTATGACTGGGGAGGCTACAGTGAACTCAAAATATTATTGGAATATGCACTTTTATTGTTGCTGTCAGTGGAAGTTAGTTAGATCAGATAAGAAGTGGGTATAAATTACATGACAAACACGGGGAAAGTGTAGAAATTTGTCACAGTTAACTAATTCAGACATACTGAGACAGTAACCTTTATTCCAGTAAAGAGTGACAAATGTACTATAACAAGGGCTTGTTTCCTTGGACAGGGAAATAAAAAATAAAAGCACTAATGAGGTATGAAAAGTGTACCCAGCTGCTTGACTCAGTTTTGAGAACCAAGCCAACAGCAGTGTCAGTGTTTACATTGTAAGGAGATTTTCTTGTTCTGTAGGATTCACTTGTTTGTGTGCTGTCATTTTAATAGGATTTGGCATCTAGAAGCTCAGTTAACTGTATGTATGTATTACTTTGAACAGATGCCTCCCACATTTGTCATCTTGTTCTCAGTAGCAGGGGCATGTGGTGGTTTTGTTGCCCCTGTAGTCTCCTCTGGTGCCCCCATCACAGCCACTGCATGAGAGTACTGTTAACAACAACAATCTAGCAACAGTAGATTCATTGGCACTTGAGTATTTTACTGTACCAAAGTACAGGCTCAGTGTATTTCTACTTTAAATATATACTTTAAATATATATACGACTACTTTCAATGATATAGGGAAAAGCAGACAATTAAATGACCCCTTTATGAAAATATTTGGTGAAAGTGGGAAGGAAAAACTCCCTTTTAAAAGGAAGAAACATCCAGCAGAACCAGACAAAGGGAGGAAAACAGCGCTATTATATTTAAATTCTTGAGCAGCCACTTTTCATGTAATAAACCTGTCCAATGACATAAGGCAGCCCTCAAGTGCATAAATAACACCCAATGTGTTGTAGGACACTGATTTTCTCTCTGATTAAATATTCCAATGACCTGTGGAACAAAAAAACACCCCAAAGCTCCCAAATCCCAGGAAACACCCCTGCAAAGAGAACTAATAGCTATATTTTTAAGTGTATTCAAATACATTAGATGTAGCTGTATAATTTTTTTGCTCGAAACCTAATAAAAACACCATGTACTGAATTCACAACAGTAATAATACGGTCTGTGGGCAACTCAAGCATTGGGTGATTTGGCCTTGAAATTTTCTTCACACTCTCCACATCTTAATGGTGCCATTTGACATTGCATATACCTTTATGTGTGTAATAGTTTCCCAAGCTTGATGTATCACAATAACCAAAACCAGGTGTATGAATACCTTGTGAAAAATATGGAAAGCAGAAGGTTTTAAAGTGGAACAGTCTAATAAGAAGCTTCTGCCAACAACTTTCCAGTCTTCACAGCCAACACCAAGAGTCAAGAGAGTAGAAAACAACCAGATACAATCATTTGAAGAAATCAACACTTTTCCATGAAGTCAGAGTGGATTTTACTAGTGTGTTCTGACTGCAGACACTTTCTGCTTCTGCAAGAGAAAACGTAGGCCTCATCTTATGGTCCTGTTCACAAGTAAAAAATAGATATTTGGCAGAAACTGCTGCTATAAGCCCCCTAAATGCTTTTTAACAATACAAATCAATGTAACCCCATTTGTTAATTTAACCCCCCCCCCCCAAAAAAAAAGAAAAAAAATGCAACTATTTAACCCATGTTAAACGGACAATACATCATACGAACAATTTCATCGGCCCATTGAAACCCAGACACAAAAGGGAAAATACTATTGAATGGTCCAGAGACAAGCACAGTTACTTTCATTTCATTTAAATGATAATGAAGAATCCACAATTACAAATATAGTCTAACATGCAAAGATAAAAAAATATACGTGAATATATGAAATTGTGGCCTACTGACTAATCCATCACCATCCTTTAGATCTCTGTGCACTGACAGTAGGAGGATCTAGTTTTTCATTTGTATCTAATGCCTTTGCATTTCTCTGAAGTTTATTAAGAAACACATAAACATTATTACTGGATTTTTTACAGCATCCTATCCTCTCTGGAAATGCCGTTATACATCAGCCAGACTGACTTACTAGTTTAGTTCTATTGGTCTTTGCAATCATTATATATCATATCGCAAAAAGTTATGTTTGTATCTAATAGCAGGAGTTGTTTAGTCTCTTTTTTAGTTGTTTTTTTTCCTTCATTATTTTATATGGCTCAGTTGCCAATGTGCAGCAATTATGGATTTTGTTGCCCAGAACTCATAAAAGTCAACATTAAAGCCAAGAAGTATCAAAGGACATAAGAACAGAGCTGCACATTATCATACTCCATTCCCAGCGACGTCTTTTTTAAAGTATCTCTTACTCCTGGAATGATGTGAAATACAGGCTCATATCTTAAAATAAGAGCCCAATTTAGACACGTAGTCTATACACTGCAATTTTAGTAGTAAAAACTATGTCTGTGGTTGCATATGATGATGCTCTGTCATGGCTGGGGCCGCCTGGTGTAGTCTTCCTCCTTGTCAGCACTGTGGGGATGGTGCCCTCTGTGATGTGCACTTACAGTAAGTGAAGGAGTGATGTTTCAAAGATGGGTAGCATTTCCAGTATATATCGACTGATGCGAGACGCGCTGGATGACACTGCATTCAGATACATTAGTGGTTGAGGGAAGCTTGACGGGCTATCGCAGGGAAAGAGAGGTTTGAGAAGTGAGGAAGGCAGCTGTTAAGACATCACCTAGCTTATAGTTGGACACAGAGACATCGATCGCAGGCCCCGCGCTCTCGAGGCTACTTCCTGTGTTTTCATTGTGCTATCATTGGAAGAGAGCAAACAACACTGTCAGGGGGAAAGGGTACTGATAGCTCCGGATCTAATGCACTCAGACCTCAAGGGAGAAAGATTTACATGGAATACAATGCCCAGTAATTTACTGCACGTCTGGACGCCACAAAATAAGCTATTGCTGATGGAGATATATATATATATATACATATAAGCGTTTCTCATAATTTCTTTAACTAGTTTTCAGAAAAGTTCTCCATGCTTCTTGAAAAATCAAGCCACTGCTAGTCAGGTTCTTTCCATGATGGATCAAAACCTGGCACTTTTTTTGTTTATAATTCTGTAAATTTTGATAAAGTCTCCAACACCTCTGGTTGAAATGCAGCCGAACACCTAGCTGCCACCGTGTTTTACAGATGGCTGTAGATAGTCACTGTTGTACTTCTCTCCTGACTCCCTCCATAAATTAGATGACACACTGGTGAAATATGCAAAGTATCTTTTTAGGAATCACCTTGATGCTGTAAAATATTATTTTATGCCTGTCAAACTGTCATTTATGACATTTTTCATAGCTTCAACAAAAAAATGAAGCAAAAATAAAAATAACCAACAACAAAAGCTTCTACCCTTGTCCCTCCTTTAATATTTTGGAGATGCAACTACAATGAAAATGCTTAAGTACAATTTTATGACAACTTCTTTTGGGTTTACCAATCTGTTTTCAGTTTCTTCTGAAAGCTGATTTTGCATTTGCACTCCATTTTGTTTGCATTTTGAAGTTGTTAGAATTTTTATAGCTGCGATTCCCCGGCATTCTTAGAAAGTAATATTAAAGTGTGCATTATCAAGTATGGCTTTATTGTTAGGGTTTTTAGTGAAAAATAACATAATAAATCCCATTGATTGTTAAATAATTGCAGAAGGAGAGGGTTCTTTATGATAATATATCAAATAGTTTGAGACGTACAACTCAGTTATGGCTTCATAATGTCACACAGATGTTAGATATTCAGAGAAACTAGTGAGTCTCTGATGTGGCTCGCTCTCACAGACGGTCCATCATGAACCTCTCACATGTCTTTTATTACTCCCACACTGAGGATATGAATATTTCTCTGTGTATTAGACTTGTAGTGTACTGCATATTTGTCTAAAAACAAATGGGATGCCTAAAATTATAAATATGCTACATTTTTTTGTGAAATTACACTATGTGTGTGTGTATATATATATATATATATACACACGTGTGTGTGTGTGTGTGTGTGTGTGTAAAATAAAATGATTCAGTGTGTTTTGTTTTTTTCATTTTCATCTAAAGCTGCTGAAATCTGTTTTTCATAAGACAAAAAACAGGCGTCCATATTTTCCACCATGTGTAGGGACTGACAGATTTGAGGGAACGCAGACTATGAAGAAGAGTATTATAAAGCAAATTACCTTTCCCACTGAAATAAGTCTTTCAGTGGCGCCTCAATCTAAGCTGATGGACTGTTTCTTCTAATTAAGGCCAAAGTTGTCTGATTGATAAATGAACTGTGGGTCAACCAGGCAACCAGAGACAGGATTTTGCTGCCAAGACTGCAAAGCCCCTGGGTTTCCCATCAGCCACAGGAGCAGATGGTTTAACACTCACTCAAAACTTCCTGGAGGAAAACAGGAATGTCTCATCTGCTTTTGTTAGAGCACGGGGATTATTATGGGCAGCCCCTTGAGTGCAAGGAGGCGAAGCCAGTGACATTAGAATAAATAAATGGAAAAGTGTGTTTTGTGGTTGTTGTATTGGACACTATAATTTGTTGTTGTTTGCCAAGTGGATAAGGATTTGATTTTGGAGTCAAATTAAACTTCATACTTGACCTTCAGTGACTTCAAATTTAACCCCTGAATGCTGACATATTTACATGTGTTTGTAATTGGATTGCATGGCTGCAGAATTTGCATATTGGATTGTTTTGGGGGTTTTTTGTGCTCCCTAACTATGTCACAAACAGCAGGGATTACCTATGGCTTTACTATTTTATGATAACAGAGTAAAATTGAGACTTTTTTGATGGAGTTTGGTAATTAAGGAAATTTAATATGTTGATGTGTAAATAAATGGGAAAAATTGGCATGGCATATTTTACCAGCAGTTTAGTCTGACAGACAAATATAAATGATGTAACTCAGTACTATCTTCTAAATTCTGACTTATCAAAAAAAATGTTGTAGGTTTGTAAGTTTAGTAAGAGCCATATCAAAAATACCTTTGATCTTGAAGTGTGTTTTAGCACGCTAAAACTCCAGTGCACCACCCGTAACTTTACTGCTCTTTTAGGCATTACCAAACTGCCTCTGATGGAAAAAAAATCTACTTTAGCAAAAGGTCAGTGTCCTTGATTTGCTCCAGCATGGAAGTGAGAATTTTACTGAGTAAGTCCAGCTGTGAGATTCACACATTTCAGCTACTGTGTGTCCTTGTCTGGTCAGAAAACGCACACCTTATTCCATTTACTCATTTAGTTAATTTAATAAGGCAGCCATGTGCTCAGGGAGGAATCACGGTAACTGAATCTTTTCATCTCTTCTTCCGTTCAGTGTCTTTGCTATGTTAGTGAAACGATAGCCTCTCAGTCTTATATTTGCTGATTTCGTGCTTATTTGATGTTAGAGAATCGAAATGTTTTAAAGAGTTAAGAGTTTGTTTGTTTGTCTTTTAAATAAAAGGACTTTTAAAGCCTCACCTTAATTTGCAATGACAAAGAAGCTACTAAGTTAAGCACAAATTTAATATTAAAAGTTGCTAGTGACCGTGCACGTTAAACTTCTGTGGTGAATACTTTATCACTGTAGCCTTCACACCACTCACAAACACACAAAAGAGCTTTCAGCACCGCAGTCGAGGGAGGGGTGTGGCCGCACATGGAAAATATGTGCTGAAGACTCCCTCCCTCTCTCTCCCTCCTGCTCTCACCCTGCAGCCCGTCTCAATCACACTCCAACAACACAGAGCAGGTAGTTTGAGCAGAGGCAGCGGGCCGGCTCCTTCTGTTAATTCCCTCTGATTTATATAAAGCTGTAAAACGAAAATTTGTCCAGACACCATTAATCACAAAGGCTCAGAGCGTCTAGGCGTAGTGAAGAGATTCTTTCTGGGGGCATCTACGGGCAGTTAATTTGCCATTTAAACCCCACCTGTCTGTGTCAACTAGTCCGTAGAGAGGTGCATGAATGAAGCCCAATAACTGTTCCAAGGGTTGGGCTGTATCCTTTCCTTCTTGCGTTACCGCAGCCAGGGGCAGGGACCACGTAAAAGGGGATTCAGTGGGCAAATAAATAACACAGGCTTGTTGTTTGTCTAAATAGGCTGTCAGCACAGGGGCCAATTGTTCTGAAAATTTCTTGTGCAGTCTTTGTATTAAGACTGTTGCTTTAAAAAAAAAAGAAAAGAAAGAAAAAAATATTTAAGGTTCAAAAATAGAGAGGAAAAACATCAATATTGTAATAATTTAATAATTTAGACAATTCTTCCAACTGTGTTATGTTTTCTTAAATAAATCTGTGTTATCCTGACAGCTTTGTTTGCTCTGAATTACAGCAGACCGTATCCTCTGGCAGCTGAAAATGGAACAAGATTAAAGACATTTGTTTGTTTACCAATTAAAATGTTAATTGGCTTTTGTTTTATTTCACAGTGTGGTAGTTTGGCCTCACACTTTCCACTTCTTATTATTCTTGACAGATTTGACACATTATATGTTGCCCGAGCTGGTCTCTCTATTAAATGTCCCCCTGCTGCTTAGGAATGACATTCAGTGGGCACACACTCTATTAGAGCTCGTTAAAGAGCACGCGATATGGGAAACACTACAAATTCACAGCATCACAGTCTTGGGTGAACCTTAAAGGAAGCAGGTGCTTTGGTTGACTCGCTTCACCTTGCCCTTTCCTGCTTTTTAAAGTAAAACTGAAAGACAACTACTGTGTCTTTTCATCCTTTGTTTTCCCTACGCAAATAGACATTTAGTTATGTTTCACGCTGGCTACATTTTCTTTTGTTTTTTTTGGGGGGGGGGCTTTTCAGTTTCTTCGGCCCTATTTTGCAATATGTCTCTGCAGTGGCTGGAACAACTAATTGGAGTGAGAGACAGGTGGAGCCACTGTGTAACAATCAGTCCTATTAGTGGCAGAGCCTTAGCTCACACTAGGCAGTCTTTTTGTTTTTCCAGGGTGTACACTGAAAAGAGGGCATGAACTTTTGACGCTCTCGCCTACGGGGGCCCTAGAAGCTTGTAAGACTTCACTTACTGCGGTTAATATTAAAGTATCTATATTATAGGGCTAGTTGGTCAAAGCACCTCTTTGCACACATATAGGAAGGGAAACAGATTACACAGATGCCTCTGATACTCTGAAAAGATGATCTTCATTATAACTCCTTTGATGTTTCAGATTTGTGTGTGTGCAAATACAGACCTCAGGATTATACTTCTCTGCACTGATCAACACTTCCATGGCTGGATTTTTTTTCCTAAATTCATCATCACACATTTAAGTGTAATTACTTACCTATAGGTCTGGTT
>NW_005187464.1:597760-599183 GCF_000239375.1 Pundamilia nyererei | reverse complement strand
TGTGTGTGTGTGTGTGTGTGTGTGTGTGTGTGTGTGGTTTGTATGAGTACCAGTTCCATAGTGATGTGTCGGTAGGAGCCTGTCCAATGTGTGCAGGCATGTTGCAGTGTAATGGAAGCAGGCAGGTGTGAGGGTCACGGCCAGTTTGTGAGCCAGCGTCTTAACCCCTGCTGTCTGCTTTGTCTGACCGTCAGAGGAACCCCTTAATTAGACCCTTTAGTTAGTAACGTCCGCCCGATGCAGCCCAGCAGACATGCTGCAACAATCCTTTCATTAAATGCTCCTGGATGACTTGACAAGGAGAGATTTGGTTTCCCAGTTCCTGCTGCACAAAGGCCACGTTAAGGAAATTTCCTCTCATTTCTCAGTTTGAGAAATGAGAGCACTTTTTGTTCCCTTTACTGAAAAACGAGCATGTGTAAGCCTTAGTTTGTAGACTATTTATATTCATCTAGTTGCTAGGTAAAAAGACCCCCCCCCCCCCCCACCCCACCCCGTCCTTTTTGCAAAGGAAAATAGTTACAAAGCAATAAGATTCACAACATACCTTGGGTGATAGTGACATTATGTGCCTAACTGTTTATTAGTCTATTTCAAAGCTGTAAAATCTTGCTTTTTTGTCATGAGCCATTAATTATAGGTTTACACACTGCTGCATAGTGTTATTTCAGCAAACTGCTGCTTTTGGTCAGTGTATGTTTGCAATATGAGTTATGTAACTTGCCAAACTAAAGAGATCCAAGTGGCCAGAAAATGATTGGAAACAGAGCTGTGAGGGAATTAGCTAAAGTGTGGCTCAGTGGCAGCCAAGTTCGCTGACAAAGACAACAGGTCTCACTCTGTAGAGATCCAGGACCACAACCTGGTCCAGTGACCTTCAGAGGCAGACACAGAGAACGAGAGTGAGGCAAAGGATTTTATTCTGCTGTTCTTGGCCAGTCTGCGTTGTTGCCTTGGCCATGAAAAATCACCTTCCTAATGGCACCTTCAGAGCCAGATGGACATCTCGGAGTGTTGTGCAGCTGTTTGTGCCAGTGCTTGAAATCTGAGCCACAGGTGTGTTTCAGGTGCAGCTACCAGTTTGTCAACAGAAAGGACCTTGTGCTTTGTTGTAACTGTAGGCTGAGCTGGGCTCCAGTGCTGGTGGTTATTTCTAAAGAGATTACGACATTGCTGAAGCTTTAATAAGGTTCTCACGAAGAAGCTACATACACAAAGAAAAGTATATATTTTAGTAGGAAATCTGATCATGCTGACATGCACTGCAGCTGTAGATTTTGAGTAGCAGATTGAGAATAAAGAAAAAAAAATCCCCTCACAGGTATATCAGTTAACATCTCAGAACAGGAGGATGTAGAGTTTGCATGTTAGTTGTGAAATGAACGGTATTAGATAAACTGGATTACAGAAATATATATATATA
>NW_005187464.1:572485-597740 GCF_000239375.1 Pundamilia nyererei | reverse complement strand
TTTTTTTTCACATTCTGTCTCTCACAGTTGAAGTGTACCTCTGGTGCAAATTACTGACCCCTGTCATCATTTTAGGTGGGGGAACTTGCACAATCGGTGGCTGACTAAATACTTTTTTGCCTCACTATATACATATATATATATATATGAATGTTGCAATTATTAAATTAAAATTAATATATTTGCCATCTTGGGTGGCACAGTGGTTAGCACACTCACCTCACAGCAAGAAGATACTGGGCTCGAATCCAGATTCTTCCAGCTGACGCCTTCCTGTGTGGAGTTTGGAACTTGTGCCTACATGTGCTCTTTGACTTCCTGCTACAGCCCAGACTTTGAAACCAGACCTTAGTAAGCCAATGACGGACTGATGTGCTTCTTTGCCAGAAAGTTTAACAATCGCCAGTCTAAAAGCTTCCAAAATTAAACAACAATGTAGTGTAGTTATAGTTAGCTTTATCCTGAAGCTACTGCTTCATCCCATCATTTGACTCTTAATAAACAAATCATATTAATTATTGAATATTTCTGTTTTTATAGAAGATAATGTAGTCTAGTGGAGCGGGGTCAAAGACAGGCAGGCTGCCTTAGCATGCATTCTAAAAATACAAAGTCCATGAGGCCAAAGCAAAATACTTTCCAACAAAACTTTAACCAGACAGGAACAACTAAGGGGAGATTAACAGAAACACTGAGAAAGAACACAGGAGAGACACACTGAGGGTTAATCAGGGGAATAAGACAAGGTACAGGTAAAATCAATCAATTAGATGGAGGACAGAAAAGCAGCGCAAAGGTAAAACAGACAAAAGACTACTAAAAAAAAAACAAGTAGTAACAGGAAAGCAGACACCAACTTAACAAAAAAAAAATGCAAGCAGACACAATGTGGGCCAAACTAAAGAAATACAAAAATAAAATGCCCAAGCCTGAATGAAATCAAAACAGAATAATCCCTCTAACCAAATTCAGAAAACTAGAATAATCATAAAAACCAAAAGACAGCAAAATGTATTCCTAAACAAAACTAGGGCTCAAAAGTAACAAAATATGCAGATTAGCTAGGAAATCCAAAATAACCCCAAAAAAACCATGACCCTCAGTGGCTAAGCATGTAATTGAATTAAAACCACAGCCAAAGAACAAAAACTGAATGTTGTCACAAAATAAGCTGCATGGCCATGATGAAAAGGGACAAGCATACAAATTAAAAAGAAAAAAAAGTTTAACTCTGCCTTGTATCAACAGTTCAAGCTGGGCTGGTGATGTAATGGTGAGGGCGGTATGTTGTCGGCACACCATCATTAAAATACAACAGTCCCTGAGTGTTGTTGCTGACCATGTCTATTATGACCACATTGTCTCTCATTATCTCTCATTATTATTAAATGTTTATTTACTTTAAATGAAAGAAACAAGGAAAGAACTTCAGATAGCCCTGATGTGTAGCATAATCAGAGGTGTAAATTAGAGCATGCTTGAAGAAATTTAGTGTGTAATGTTGTTTAGTGCAAAATAAAAGGGCAACAAGAAAAGAACATTGTGTAAAAAAAAAAAGAAGAAGAAGAAAACAGGTGTCTGAGGGAAGAAAGCCACACAGGAGCTGAGCTCTGAGGGCTTTTATTGAGCTGGCACACTGGTCCCAAGTGCTACTGGTGTCACTGGAAACGAGCCACGCCAGCCCAATAAGGGCCGCAGATGAGACCTGCCACACAAACAGGGCTAAAGAAGCTAGAGTGGAGTGGGTATTCACCTTATTTACGTCATAAAAACAGGCAGAACTGGATTACATTTTAAGATTTTAATTTGATTACACAGGCAATTAAGCAAGTACTGGGTTTCATAAGATCTCAGATTGTGGGAATTTGCATTTTACAATTGAAATATATGTAGGGTATGACATTAAAAAATGTTTCCGTCATGATAAAATAACTTATTCACAATGCACTATAAAATGCAAATACAGCTTTACATGTCCTCTCTGCATTCATTTTACTTGACTAGCTGGAGGCAGTGTGCAGTGAAAAGTTTATGAGGTTCACAAACTTTTGACATTTATAGTCTGATGAAGAAAGTGCACGGTTGCGACAGACTTAATTATTACTTGCGAACCGTGCATTTAATGGTCGTCTTGATGCCGTAAATGCTAGTACGTGGATACGTGTTCCCAGAGAATTTCAGAGGAGTTTACAAGCATTGTTATTTTCCATCAGAGAGGTCAGATCCCGAATCAAACATAATTGCATCACATATTCTATCACGAGCTTTTTAGTTTCAGTTTGAAACTTCAGATGAGCATTTAACAGCCAGCACGAACCCTCCAGCATTTTGTCAGAGGTTATAGTGATTAACAACAATAATATTGGCTGAGAAAAGTGATTCAACAGAAGTGTGATCATGTTTCAGTGCTCTCCGTTGTCACGTCGTAGTGTCATGAAGAAAGAGACGGTGAGACGGCCTGAGTGAGAGAATGAGACAGCATGACAGACAGAGGGAGGGGAAGGAGGGAGAATCTGGCTGTGACAGCCTTTTCACTCTTTATGAATGGAGTTTTTCTTCCCACTCAGCATTCTAAAAAGTATTCGTCAATCTCAGCGCAGTGATTTGGCCCTACTATTGTGGGAAACTTTAATATTCATGAAGATCTTTCTTTTACTTGAAGGTTGAGGCTTTGCTGGGGATATTCACATTTTCCCAATATAGTTACTGTATATATTTATATTCTGAATTATCCTTAGAGATTCAGTAGAGAAGGTGTCCTGTCTACACATGGGCATTGTTAAGTCTTAGCATTGTAGGCTGTAGCCTATTTGGAAATAAAAAAAAATCCAAAACAAATCCATATAAAACAATAGAATGGAACATGGTCTTCGCATTATTTTAATGCCTCACGCAGGAGTAAAGTGACGGAGAGTTAAGGTGCAGATGAGACCAAGGTTCTGTTCTATTCAGTTTAGATTTAGTTATGCAGCACTAATCAAAAGCTGCCCCAAGGTGCTTTAGACCTCCTACAATATAGTATTCTGGAGAAAACCCCAACAATCAAATGAACCCCTATGAGCGAGCACTACGCAATGGTGGCAAGGAAAAAACCTTTCTATGCTGATGACATTCAGTTGTATGTCTTTTAATCCTCACCAGCTGGATAGGCTGTTTAACCTTGATTTGTGCTTGGCCCTTCAGTTACCTTGACCTGAGCTTGAACAAAACTGAGGCCAAGATCATAGCGCCTCCCGAGTTACATTCTGAAATCAGTCAGACTCTTACTGCTTTTTGTTCAGCTGCTAAATCCAGTGTTCAGAATCTTAATGTAATATTTGATTCCTTCCTCTTGCATGTAAAGTCTCTTTTTATCTCAGCTTCTTACCAAATGCACTGCTGCGCGCAGTGTTCAATCACATGCTCAGAATCTGCTGTTCCACCTACAAAACTGAAGACCAGGCGATAGAGCTTGTCAGTCTGGGCACCAAGGCTTTGAAAGAGTCTGCCACTAAAATTACATTTAGCTGACTCTGTGGAGTCTTTTGAAAACCAGTTAAAAACCTTTTTGTTTAACCAGGTACCTTCATTAATTTATAATTAATTACATATCTTAACTTGTTTTTGTAATTTTTATGGCATTACATTTTCTTATATATTTTACACTTTTTGCGTACATTACTTACCTATATTAAAATACACACAGGCAGGCATGCACACGCACACACACACCTACACACACACACACTCAACATATTGAATGCTTGTTTGATGAAGACTGTCAGATTGATAGAGTTTGTGAGTATTGTTAAGTTGCTAATTCTCATCTTCACGTTTATATAAGACCACTAATTTCACTGTTGATTAGACAAAAGCTGTGATCTCAGCGATGTCACCTGGATCTCTGAAAACTAAAAGACAGAGCAGTAGTTCAGCTCCATTGTATCAAATGTGGTTAATAATCTTTTCTTATAACTCAATGAAGAAAGGAAGCTAATCTTTGTCCTGCTGGATGATGAAGATAGTGTCACGCTTTCCTGACTCTCGCACCCCGATTGGACCATTTGGTCTAGACAGCTGTGTTGTCACGGTAATAAAGTGCTTTCCAGGATTCGGTGACAGCCGTTTTAACGCTGAGCTGCTGAAAATCCTCCTAATTTCACAGAGCTGAGGGTCAGTTTGGCCCCAGCTGAAAAATCGTTCAAGACACGCATTCCATCTTCTGAGAGTAATTTCATCATCTGTGTTCTGCCATGGCTTTTTGTTTCACAGGTTAGCGGTGATTTTTCACAGTCATCTATCCCGTTCCTCTTGCTGTGTGATGAAATGCGTGCCCGCTTCTTTAAAGTCACTTTCTGAAACAAAAAACATGGCTCATTTTCATGGTGCATTGCAATGCTAGTGCGGGTATTAAAGTAGGGTCTCTGTTTCAAAAGAAAATGTTTACTTTATGAAATGGAGACAGATTATTACAAACAATGCAATAATTGATCTCTGACTGCTAGAGGGCAGAATGTGAAGCACATAAAATCTGCAAAACGAAGTGACAATAATCTCTGAGCTAATCTACTCTCCACACAAGCCCTCCAAGTAGCACAGCACCCAGTTTACTAAGCCAGAGCTATGGTAGAGCAGCACCAAAGAAGTTACTGTACCTAAAATGGCAAGTGAAAGGGGCTCATACAAGTATGTGGTTTATAGAAGAAACAAAAAACAAGAATTTTTTTATTTTATTCAGGTAAAAGCAGTAATTTGTTCTCTTCAAATAGCTTAGTGTAGTGCAGTTTCCCTCATGTCATTTTGCTATTTTACCCATGCTATTGTACTGCTATTTTACTGCTCCTTTTCATGCTTACTGGAATCATTTGGGATTTATTGGAACTGTCCTGAATTTTTTAAGTTACAGCATACAGCAATACTGCAACAATATTGTCAGAAAAGAGCAGTGAGAAGAGGGTTTTTGCGATGCATCGATGAGCTCTAATCAGAACCAACAGGGAGTAGGAAAAATCTTTAGTCTGATGAAGAAATTTTGAGCAGACATAAAAATAAAATGAGGTTATAAAAAGATATGTCCCAGGATGGTCACCCAACCATTCTAATAAAAGTGTCTCACTGGGGACATGTGCGTGCACGCTTTTTCGGCTATGTATTTTTTGGCCCATGAAAGCCCTTCTTCGGCTTTGTGACCTTTTGATAACTCTGCATAATATTGTGCACAGGAAAGTACATCTGAATCAGTGGGTGTCTTTTGACCTAAACCCACCCTGTGGTCAGAGCATATTTCATCGCAAACAAACTAGACAGTAATAGTTGTTGCACATTATATTTCACACTGTAAGCAATAGTCATTAAATGAGTTCTTCATTTATTTAGGTCTGCAGCTTCTTAAAGGTGCAAGGCTGCAAGGCCTGCAAGAGAACAATTTATTAAGGAAAGATCAAGCCAGTACAAGCTGAAATATTCAATCCGTGATATTGACCAAGGTGTAATTCACACATTTAGAACAAAAAAAGGTTAAGATCATCATAGATTTTATTTTCCTGGAAAGACAGAGCCACGTAGGGAATTCCCATTCATTTTGAATTGATGATTGATCCTACAGCTGACTATGAGACAAACAATTTCTCAAGCAGTATAAATCATCTCTAAATATGTGTGATAGCAGATGTGCTATCACACAGGAAAGGAAGAATTAATTTAACTGAAAATAGCTCTTGCAACCAGTCTGCCCCACTTTGAACCCCTTTGTTTGGTGGAGTGACGCCCACCTACGGAGCTGCTTACTCCACTGGGCCCCCCATCACTGGCCTTTGGGCCCAAGTAGGCTGTGTGAGAGTCCAGAGAGGCTCCACGCTGGGCATTTGATGGAGCGCAGTAGGGTGTGTAAGGTGCAATGACCCATTCACATTGCTCCCCACGCGTTCATGCTCCAGAATAGTCTGACTTATCACATGTAATACACAGAGATGCACAAATCAGGAGTGACAGCTTTAAGGCTGGAGCACTGAAAAGACGAAGAGGCTTCTGGGAGCCGATGTTCCCACCCAGTTCTGACTTTCGGAGGGGACAGTTGTGGGTGGAGAAGCCCATTTGGCTGTTGTTGTTTTTGCCTTGTTTTAGCACCACATTTGCTTTTGTTTGTGTCCCCTTGAACCATTTGGAATGAATGAAACTCCACCCAGAAGACCCATACATACGGCATGTGATTGTGGAAATTCTTCCCTCTCGGAAATGTTTATGATTTCTATAGGCGCTCTTGTAGAGTTGACGCAATTTGGCACACGGTTTAGTCAATCCTCTTGACTTTTGCTGTGCAGTGTGTCCCTATTATTATTCATGTTTCTTCTGTTCGGTTGTAAGTTTGCAAGTGTGCTGGATTAGTGTGAAGTTGCAAAGTTGTGGCGGTGCCTGGAGGTGTGAGCTCTAATCGCCTCTAATCACCTGACGTGTGATGGGCTGATCCCTGCTGAAGCTCTTCGCGTGGTTGTGTTTTCACTCCTTTAACACACAGGCTCACTGGAGCAACTGGACAAGATTGAGCCTTCATCTGAACTTTAATACCATACTGTTAGTTACAGATTAATGCCTGCGCGATTTTTGCCATTCACACAACACCTGCGTCTGCAGCTGTAGCTCAGCACACTTTAGGTCAAGATGGGGTTGTGGAAAGGTCGGTTTCTTTTCCTTTTTCCCTCTGATGATTATTGTGGAATGCGTCGCCTTTCTTCTTCAACTATCAAACAAATGAAAGGTGCAGATGAAAGCCTTTTATTTTATAATCTTTCTTAAGATTTTCTAATTGTTAAGTGGGAGACTTAGATGCCATTAAATAACCTCTGCGGTGAGAAAGACGTAAATGTCATGTCTGGAGCACTGGTGCCGAGCCAAGATGGATAACCTGCAATAATCTATTTGTATTAACAACAAATGCAAATTTTCCTCTAGATTCTTGCTTTAGTTGTTCATACTCTCTCTGCCTTGCAGGATTTGATATCAGTTTGCTTTACCATAGTATATATACACATGTCCTCTGTAAGTTTATAGTCTTGAGTTCACTCTGTAGCTTCTGTGTCTCTCTTGGCATGCTGTGTGTTTGCACCAGTTCATAATGGCTTCACTGCTACCTTTCACACCTCACGGAGCCTCATGCTTGCATCCATCGCCCCGGTTCACCCCCGAATGCCCCCTCTGCACTGCTGTCTTTTCTGGGTATGAGGGATGAGAAAATTTGCACCGTGTGCCTGTGTTGTAGCAGCACCTCGGGGATGTGTAGATATACTCAGCTGTTCCCTCTGCGGTGGACATCGAAAGGGCTGGACAAATAGCACAGTGAGAGAGCAACAAAGTAACACCCTCCTCCCTCTCTTTTGCTCCCCCCCCCCCTCTTTTCTCAGTGTCTGTCTCTCCCAGGCTGTCAGTGTGGAGTAGTGCTGGAGGCTGCAAGGCGACTGTGCTGTGGGAAGTTGCTGAGAGTGCTGAGGGGGAAGTCACTCACAGAGAAACACTTGTACAGAAAGGAGCACTGAGCCTCTTTCACCAGAAGGATATAAAGTGCACTCTCGCACCTCCTCCTTGTTGCGCGGGGTGTGTTCGCTGTGCCAGGACCTCAGGGGCTTGAGGAAAGTTAATGCTGGCATGATGGTGGTGTTGCTGCCTCAGGAGTGGGCCTGGCAGGCTGTTCTCCTGGTGACTGGACTAGCATCACTGAGGCCTGGGTCTGATGGTGAGTGTTTTGATGTTTCTGCTGTCCTGCTGTCTTTATGTTTTGATTAACCATTTGGCTTATATCATAGGCATGTTTTCTTCCTGTGTATGTTGAGACTAGACTGGTTATGCACTTCTTTTACTGGTTGAGTTAGAAGCAAGTTTTCACATGTTTTATAGGCGATATCATACGCTGACAGGTTGATCGTGCTAGCTGTGCACTCGTCGGTCTATTTTTTGCCCTGGGGTATTTATGATGAAAAGCTATTATGATCTCCACAGGGGCTGCCATGAAAACCGGTGTGCATTTATCTCCGCTGTCCTGTCCACCCCCCCACCCCTCATGTCCCCAAATCCCCGTTCATGTTTTGAATTGTTTGAAGATGGACAGCCAGTTGTCTTTTATTATGAATGCCAGCAATGTCACAGTGCCCCGTAAGGTTGTGACAAGCTGAACTCCCAGTCTCAAGAAAAAGACGCTTGCCCATTTGTTCTGGTTGGAGTAGGTCAGTATGGGTATTACCATGTTTAGGTGGTTTTCAGTTTTTATTGCTATTTGCAGATATTATGACACATAAATCAACACTTAAATTATTTGTTTAAAATCTAAAAATGTCAAAATTAATCAATGAATTCTGCAATTTTTCATGTTGCATTTTCTTTTTCTTAAAACCTTTTACACCAACTATTACAGATAATTTTTAAAAAAAAGTTAGTCCTAATATTAAAAAACAGAAACATTAAAAAAATCATTAGTTGCACCTTGACTTTCATACTTCGTAACAACAGAGTTTGGTGTCAAGCTATAAAACCAGCATCTGCTTGCACACAGTAACATGCAGTGTTTATAAATTCTGCCATAAAGAGATGGTCTGGAAAATTTCAGCATGACTCTTAGCTGTGAGTGGATTTCCCTTAAGTGATAGATGGCATGCCACTTCTCTCATTTGTTCACCCAGTGCTGTGTTGGCCTCATCTTGCTCTCCGTTAGTTAAATTGTTTTCTTAGTATAGGATAGGGGCTCATTGGAAAACGGAAGGCTTCAGAAAAAAAGTTGCTCTTGCTGATGAATCCTTTTTAGTGAATTAGCCCAACTCAGATCTAAACTATGCGGGTTACTGGAGCAAAACTCATCAAAAATGCCTCCGAAGAGCAACATTGATTTTCACTCTTCCAAAACTGCAGCGTTAACTAACTGGAGGCAAAGTGTCTGCTTATTCCTGTCAGCACAGACTGATAAATACTTCCCGAAATGAAGCTGAAGAGCTTCTTGGAAAAGTTTTATATTAAGGTTATTCTTGAGCTTCCATAGTTTCACTCCCCTATGCTCAGCCTTTTCCCCCACTAACTTTTATCAATACCTTTTCTGTTTCCCCTTTGATTTGATCTTTTAAAGGTCACCCAAATGAGTTTAACATGTGGGAGGTAGCCCATAAATCTAAGTAGCACAGCCAGTTTGCCACCTGTTTCCCTAGGCTGGTAAGGTTCACAGAGAATAGATGAGTCCAAACACTGTTCATCCTGTGGCAATGCAGTGGAAATATAAAAAATATGGTCGGTTATATCATAATAAGTTAGGCTTTTTTGAAACTGATACATTGATATGTGTTAATTTCCTCCTAGCTATATTTTGGGTTAGGTTTTCCCCATGTTTGTCACTGATCGATAAAATATCTGTGGTATCGCTGCTGTTTCAGCTACTACCATTCAAGGAAAAAATGAACAAAAGTTGACGCGGGAGAAGTTGACATGGTATGTGTTTGGCTTAGTGACGTGAAAATATAAAAGGTCTGAAAGCTTGCTTGAGTACACTGGAGGAATTCTCTTGAAAGATGTTTATAATCAGGAGTCTTCACTGAAGAGCTGCTACTAAAGTAACTTGCCATTTATATTTTACTTCCAGCGATCTTCACATATTTGAAAAATGTGCATTGAACATGCAGTGGTTTAGACAGCCTGCAGGAAAACCTGAATAAGTTTAATGTTCTGTAGGTAGTGTTACATTTTTACTGCAATTAATAATTATGTTATTTATACGAGACAAAAGTCTTGACTAATGCACGTACTGCATACATTATTTGAAGTTATTTTAAATGGAGATCGAGTGTTCTTGGATGCTCAAGGAGGATGATGTCTAACTCAAAATCTTCCAGACAAACATGCAGAGGTTTTTCGCTCAGTACTTTGCAAGGACAAAAATTATATGCAACAATAATATACCTTTCCTTTGGAACATGTTTGTGAAGCTAAGCGCTGCACAGTAAGGTCAGAGTGTAGCGTGGCGAAGCGGTCCAGCAGTACAAAACAGCAGCAGTTGGTCCTCAGCAGGACCGAGCTCCTTCAGCGTTCTGTGTGCTGCTTCCTGTCAGGATGTGGATACGGTTCCCCCACACAGAATTTGATCCCCAGGCAGATGTGCTGCTCTAGCGGTCAAGCCTGGGAATAAAAACTCTATATGTGTGTGTCTGTGTGTGTGTCTATTAGTCATTCATGTGAACCATGTTAATATATCTGCTTTGTGAGGTTTGGAAACTTGGGACTATTTTTGTGAGTTTTAAGAACGTACTGAAGGGACTACTAAACCCTAGTTGAATCCTTTTGAAATATGAAATTATACAAAAAAGGCCCTGTTGTCTAACAATTAGTTAACAAAGTTAACTATGTTTGCAGGCTTCAGCTGGGATTCTTACTAGACTTTAGAGGTGGCAGCATGTGGATTTTGTGATTGTGCAAAAGTCCTTAGTCAAAGGCAAACATACTTGAAAATATATAATATGGAATATATAAGGCAAAAAGAGAGTTTGTGTAATTTTAATGAGCTTCAAATTTAGAATTGGGTATGAGCACCTTTATTATTCCCCACAGCCTAAACTATGTTAGCCAAGCTTTCTTTAGGTATCCTTCAGTAATAGTTGTCCAGGGTTTTTGGAGGACATTCAAAGCTCTTCTTTAGGTGCTGCGTGCTTCTTCTTTTTTTTCATTTTCTGCCAAGATGATTCCCCACCGTTTTTGTCTATCCGGTTATGCTTTTAGCACACAGACAGTGTGTTTGAGAACATTGTCACTGCTGAAAAATAAAGCTGTTGCAACCAGATGTTGTCTAGATGGTATTACATGGTTGATCAAAATATGATTTGATAAGATCCCATCAACACTGTCTGAAATGTAGTTTTTGACAGCCACCCTTCCATTGAGTGCTACTGAGGCTTCAGTGAACGGTAGACTGATGAACTGAACGGTCAGATTTATCTCTCAGGTCCTGCATCAGGTGCATTTGGTGGATTTTTTCCTATGTCTTATCAACATGATTTTCAGATATCTGCTGGAGATGGTTTCTTAAGACTGCCACTTTTCCCCTCCACTAGACCAGTTTGCTCAATTTTCTTAAGGACACTGTGTACAGGATACTGAGAGGTTTTTAGCTAATAGCTCTTTGGGAATCATGTTGTTGGTGCAAAAATACTTTTTATACTGTCAAACTGTGTTATTTTTGTCATTTTCCATAGAGTCAACTAAAGAAATGGGAAGAAACTATGTTTTTTAGACATGCTGCTAGTAACAAAGAGCCTAAAGATGCATTTTAAAATTGGTTCCTGTAATGTCTAGACACAACACTGATTCATCCCTTCATTAAGGTGTCCTTTTATGCTTGACTGCACTGAACTGGGCTGAAAAAGCATCCAATGTTCATAGAAAAACTTTGAAAGACCTTCAAAAAGCTTGGAGAGCTATTGTTGAAGACCCCTTTAAAACTTTACATGGAAGTCTGTAAAGCTCCTTGAAAGCAAAACATACGTAATGTAGGTGTGGCTCAAGATTTTTGCGCTATCCTGTATGTCTTCAGGTTTTTCACCCTAAGATACTACTCTCCTGGCTGTACTTTCATATTTAACATATAGACATGTGAGTGTACTATGCTATACTTACAATATACAGTACTTACATAGATTAAACAACCTTAAGTACAAAAGAGAAGCGTCTGCCCACATTTCCTTTTTTGGGGGGGGGGCAGAATGGCTAAGGTGACATATTGTGGTGGCGCTATGGCTGCAGTCTGTAATGAACCCCAGAATTTTTCAGTCGCTTGTGGCTTTTTCCAGTAAGTCCAGACCACATGAATAGATAGACGAGCAGTGAGACGCGTTGATGGGAATTGTGGGCAGATAATGTTAAAAAAAAAAATAAGAGAAGATGGGTTTGAGATGAGACAGATACACTTGTGGTGTCAGCACCTACACCTGTTTCTTGTCTATCAATGTGTGTGTTCGTCAGCCAGTGTGTGTCTGTCTGCAAACATTTTGCAAGATTCATACAATTATATGCAAGATTAAGAAGTTTAGTGCATCTGCGCACTCTATATATAGGCCTCTGTGTCTCTGTCTCTTTATGTTGCCGGCATCTGTTGTGAATAGAGCAGTTATTTCGTCTGTCTGTGTGTACATCTGCCTGTGTTTGAGTATTTGCATGTGGATATAGCAGCTCTTTGCTGTATTCACACCCATATGTAGAATTTCGTTTCTGACAGTGGAGCTATTTTTTTTTCGAGGGTGGGATTTGAGAAAAATGCAGGGCAGGGTCAACTCCATAAATTTGTCGTGGCATTATTGCTCTGTCTGGTGGGAGCCCCTGTCAGTCCTTCAGAAAGGCAGCCGATAAAGAGAAAACAGGTTGGTGGAAGCTGTGCGCTGGAAATCGATGACCTGATGTGGGTATAGCAGCAGCAGCAGAGAAGAAGAAGCGAAGAGTGTGGAATGTGCTCCTTGGACACTTTCTTGTGTGTGCGTGTACAATATGCGCACATGTGTGAGTGTCTCATGTGGCACAGGCCTTTGAAGCCTGTAGGGGGTTAAGAGGAATGAGAGTGCAGTGGCAGGGTGGAGGAGGATGTATGGGCCCTTTGCAGGTTGGTTGTGACCCCCTCAGGGTCAGAGTGCACCCGGCAGACAAGGGGGAAGATGCCTCTTTTTGAGAAGGTGATTTATCATGGCCACCTGGAGTAACTTATCCTCCTCTGCACCCATGACGAACAGTTAACAGTCTGTGCAGTGGTCACAGCTCACAGATGCCTGTTGTCTAGTCTGTGAAGTCTGCTCCTGTTATACAGCTCTGTTAATTGGAGTGCTTATTTTTCAAGGCATGCAAACCCCGTCACATCCCATTGTTGTTACTATTTTGATTAAAATCTTTTATTTGTGATAAAGAAAAAGGAAAGTAAAAAAAGTTCAACGAAACAACAATGTAGCACCTCAAACTGACTCAACTTAAAACAATCAGTAAAAGTCGAACATTTGGTTAGAATAAGGAAAAATGGAAGCACGTCTTCCATTAGAACTGCCAAAAATAAAGAAGTTCATTTAAAAAAATGCATGTCTTAAAAAACGTTTAAAAAAAACACACCCAAAAAACCTAACAAACAGAACATGTTATCAAGTGGGAATTTCCATGATTCTTCCATGATGGCTCCCATTTGTCATTGCTGCCATTATAAGATTGTTACAGAGGTCATAGTCATGCTTTGCTTAGCACTATAAAAATGGAAGGAGGTTGTGTCACAAACAAGACCAATATTGCTCAGTCACAGCCTGCAGAAATGAACAGAAATGAGAAACATGGTCATAAAGGTGGCAGATAAACTACCGTCAATAATGCAGACATGTTTGGGAAAAGTTCAATCCAGTGTGGAAGCGCTCGCATGTACAGTGCCACTGATGGTGATGAGCTGTGACTGAAGGCTCTCCAGCTGGAGTAATTCACCATAATTACACTTCGCTTGCTCAGAGGGTGTGTGTGTGTGTAATATTGTGTCAGAGACAGAGGAGCTGCCTGTGGAATGTGTGAGGGATGCAGATCAGGTTTCTGGGTGACCTTCAGCGTGCTACGTCGCTGACAATGCAAGTTTGTGTGAGGGTCCATGTAAGCTTATGCATCTCCAAGACGAGAGTAAATATAAGGAGGAAATGAAACGAAAGGTGGGCAGTATATATATGTGCATACATGGGTGACAGTGCACTGGTGTAGTAGTTTAAAGTAGTTCATAGTAATGAGTCAAACTTAATGTGATTTCCAGTCACATTAAGTTATAGGACACAGAATATTAGTAGAATTTGATGCCACTCTCCTGCAAATACAAATAATGAGGCGATAATGAGTAAATAAATAAACCTCCAGGGTCTGCAGATGGAAGTTGGGATGTTGAAAGGCTGGAAACAGCAGGAAATGATGAAAGGTGGTATTGGCAGTGAGATGTAAGAGAGTGAGGGATGAGACATTCTGCAGCTAGACCACCTAATTGGGAGAATGCATGTGACACATTATGTGAGAGTCAGTGTGAAGAAAATGTCACATCTTGGTTATTTTCCTGTCTTTAGTTTAAGAGAGGTAGTTTCTCTTTGATTTTTTTCTTCCCATCATTGAGGCTTTTTAGTAATTTGTTGAACATCAGTGACTGTGCAGTAAAATTACTCATATGTACAGCAGGCTTTAAAACTTGTTGGATAAATACTTTCATTATGACTTCCATAACAGACAGTTTGTATTGTAGTGAGGTTGAGGGCCCATCCAATAGTGATTTTCGGCCTTATCTATATCCTCAATTTCAAATTGATGGCAGCAACATAACTATATTTTTAATGAGATACCACAATGTCTCTGTTTAAACACTTGATACATTTTCTGTGTTCTACTGTGAATAAAATGTGAGTTTATAGAGCTTGCAGATCATGTTCTGTTGTTTAAAATTTTCACACAGCCTCCCAACATTTGTTTAATTGGATTTATATATTGGTCCATCAGTCAATGAACTGGCGGATACGATAGAATCTGCATACTTTGTACAGCAAGCTATAAAACTTATTGCCTTCATGTCAAACAATATGTGTAATCAAGCAAGTTTATTTATAAGTACAAATTGTTTGAGACTAATCTGTTCATAGCCAAATGAACTGTTTAGAAAATATGTAATCCATGTGCTGCTCTACGTAATGCTCATTTTTGTGTTTATGTCATTGCAGTTAAGTGCTGTCATGGTACAACGTGCACCTTGTTTAGCAAAAGATTAAGTGACTCAGAGCTCTTCAAGACAGAAAGTTCCTTACAGACTCGTGAAACATTCCATTCTTGTGTCCTTGTTTTGAATATTTGCAAAACAGATGTGATAGAGAGACCAAGGCCACTGTGAGGGAGGATCTGAACACCTCCACAAACTTCCCCTCTGACAGAAACAGCAACACAGAGTGAAAGGACACAGTCCCACTTAAAGAATAGTCACTGTATTTGGTATTGCAATCTGATTTAGCCTTTTCATCACGTACTCCTCTGGAGGATTAATCATGTCTCCCTTTTGATGCCTGGTTGGCTTTCTGGCTGTTTCTGCCCTTTAGATCTTGTTGCATCTATCAGGGGGAAACTTTTCTTGGATTTGACTGACACTGAGCGCTAACATGGAAATGGGCATTCTTGATGTCTTGAAAGCCTTGACTTTGGCTTCACTGTGTGTAATCTGTTAAACAGGTTAATTTTTTAAATATATATATATACATACATACATACATACATACATGGAAAATAATGTGAAGGTAAAAGGAAAAGTGAGAATCGGACAGAGAGCAAGAGAAAGACATCCATCTAGTGTGGCACAATGCTGTTCCGCTCTTTGACCACAGTGGTCTTTGGGGATTATCTGCTGTCATGACTGATTTTGCACCGAAAGACTTTATGCAGCTTCAGCTACTTTACAGTAAGAGTGAAAAAAAAAGCGCATAAGCTGCACAGTTACTTTTAATTGAAAAATGTTTCTATACCAATGAGCAGGGTTATTATAGTGTGTCATACTGGTTTAAATAATTATACGTCTTTTGGAGATTTCAGCTTGCATTCTTTTTTAGCCCAAATATTTGTTACACGTGTTTTATTAATTTTACAATGTACGATTACAGGTCATATATCTGGCATTATTCACAGTCTAAAAACAATTAAATAACTCCTTTCCATCCATGTTTTCCAAAAAAGGATTTCAAATTTTGATTTGTTGGACCACAGAATAGTTTTCCAGTTTCAGGCCAGAGAGGACAGCAGCCTTTCTGGATCTTGCTCATTTGTGGCTGCTTCTTAGCATGGTAAAGATTTAACCTGCATTTGTGGTTGGCAAGCTGAACTGTGTTCACCCACAAAGATTTCTGGTCTGGTTCTGGTGCTTCTGATGTCCATGACAGAGCCATGCTTGTTTTGAGTTTGGTGAGGATGAGAGGAACATCGAATACTGATTTTCTGACAAAGCTAAAAATACTGATTTCCAGCTTTGTCCCTTGCACACAGAGCTTTTTCCAGATTCTTTGAAATTTTGATGCTATTATGTACTGTAGATGATGATATATTCAAAGTCAATTAAACAATTTTGCATTACAGAACATTATTCCTAAATTGTTCTGCAATTTATAGACACAGTTTGTTTGCAGGTTGCTAAACCTCTCCCCTTTGTTTCTGAAAACTCTTCCCCAGCTGTTTCCTTTTAGTACCGCTTCCTTTTTTCACTCTTTTCCTCCCCTCCCCTATGAGTTTATGAAGTTTGCAAATCGGTCCATTGATCAGTGACGTGGGAGATGCAATAGATCCACATACTTCATATTATGTTTTCACTTGTTTCCTTGATCAGCTCCTTTATCAGCTCTGCTAAACTCTGACCACTTGGAGTTAAATTCAGAACAGCAGGGTTTCTTTCAGCAGCACACTGTTAAACTCCAAACAATGCTAAGCTAGGAAGACAATTGACAGGCTTTGAAAAAGGGGATGTGTTATTATTATTGATCACTGATCACTGATTTTCCTGAGGTGCAGTGTACTAAAGTTTTCTGTCTCCTGTGTCTTCACTGTACAGCTAATATGTTGGACACTATGCTCCTGAAGAACGGGGGGAAGGGGGCATCGGATCGAAGGGTGGAGGAGAGCAGCAGCGCAGCCACAGTTTTAGCTCAGAACATGCTTTGGTGCCACTGCTACCATCACTGTCCTGAAGACTCGGTCAACAACACTTGCATGTATGCTGGACTACACACTTGCATGCTCACAAAACAGACACATACAAACTTTTAAAAAACACTGTGTTAAGCCCATTAAAAGAAAACGCAAACATTTACCCGGTGTAATTAGCCAAAAGACTCATAATTGCGTGATTAGATCAGAAGCACACAAATGTTTTAATTCAGCTCCATTCTTCTGAAACCCCTGAAGCTTCGTGAGGCACAGCTTATTTCTACTCTCATTATCCATTTCAGTTGTTTGTTTCTTTGTTTGTTTGTTTTGTTTCAGAGATTACATTTTAATACTTAGTGGTACAAGGTCTATATGTGCTTAGATGCAGTTATTTAATATATAAGGATATGAATGTACTATTTGTCATCTTTGCTATCTATTTGTTTTGTGTCATTATTACTTCATCTCAATTTTTTGACTATATTTAAAGGTAAAAAATGTACTCATAAATACACATCATTTAGTGTGTAATTACATCTTCCTACAAATTGTTGGATTCTCATAAGCTTAGAATGAATCTATTAAAAATATATAAACGTTAATTTGTGGAAGCCACCATGTTGCCCTGCCACGAATACAGCGGCCACGATCACCACCGCTCTCTGTCCTTCCTCATTTCCATTTCATCCTCATCGTCCTCACCTCAAGCCTCATCTCCTGAACTGAAGTCAGGGCTCTTTCACATTCAAAACATTCATAAATGTGCTAGTGTATTCCTGGTATTGTCACAATTACTCATGCCACTAGATTAGACACGCGACTAACATGCTGACAGTCAATAAAAATGATCTTCAGATCTAAATATTTATTTGGATTTCTGTGATGGTGAAATTGTGTGCATATTCTTTGTAGGACTGATGGTTACTGCTTCACTATGGTGGAGGAGGAGGAGGGGGGGATTGCTGTACTCACTGCAGGTTGCCTGGGACTGGCTGGCTCTGAGTTTCAATGCAGAGTAAGTCTGCTGCATGTGAATGTGCGTGTGTCACCCGTGAAATCTTTTTAAACCTTTATAAGCTTTACTTGACTTACTGAAGCTGTTGATGAGACCCATTTGAATAAGAATTGTCCAGACCATTGTGTTTACTTTCTACACAGTAGAAGAGCTTTTGTTATATTACAAAATGCTAACTAGCCTCCTCTCATTAGTGTTACATAGACATGCACAGTTCTGACATTTTGTTTGTGTACATGAAAGGACACGTGGAACGCACGTTCAAGGAGAGCTCTCGAGTGTTGCACGGATCAAGACTTCTGCAACAGAGACTTGCGTCCCACCCTTCCTCCACTGATGACATCAAGTAAGACAAACACACACACACACACACACATCCACTCTTTCACACATTTTTTTTTTTCACATAATGAAATCCTGCCCCTCTTTAAAGTGTGAGTGGCTTTCAAAACTGGCTCTTTTAGGCCACGCTGGGTTGGTGATGGGTAGTGACAGTTTAAGCTGTTACAAACCACAGTGTGGTGCTGGAGTGAAGTGGCACATAGAGAGACAGAGAGAGAGAAGGAGAGAGAGATGAAACGGAGCCTGCAGATTTGGCTTGTTCTCTCACCCTCTAATGAAAAGGACAGCCTCTCCCCAGGGCCTGCTTGAGTTTCTTGCCTCAGGACGGATGTGAGATATCTGTCCATCTGTCATGCCACAACCCACTAACTAACACACACATACACACACCTTCTCTCTCCCTCTGGCACATACACTAACCTATGTGTATTTTTTATACATTCAAGCTACCTCAGCTGTTTTGTTATTTGACTCTTTTTTCGTAGTTTGAGCTTCATTCTTATACGTTTTAATAACAAGGAACAGTTCTTACTGTGATCTGAGGATAGGATAGAACAAAATCTCAATGGGCCAGAAAGGAGTGTTAAAAAAAAGTTGCAACGCGGCTTTATCACCAAGTGAAAGATTAGCACAAGAAAACAGCAAGCGCTGCTCTCACGTCTGAGGATGAAGTCAGTTTTTAAACAGTAACAATGGACAGTTATGGTAGTAATTTATTCTATGCATTATGTTTTCCTTTAAATGTAGGTTCATTTGAAACATTACTTATCATCAGTTAATTTGCAGTGACCTTATAAGAAGTTCTTTCTCCACGAATTCTTATTGTGTTTGTGTGTGTTATTTTTTCCCCACCATGAAGTATCACTGTTCAGCCATTCGTGTTTCTGTGCTTCTGATTGACAGTGCAGAAAGTCTAGAGCCCCAGAGCTGCTTCAGACCTCTGGGGTTTCTGTAGATGTCCGTGTGACATCTGATATGTGAGATTTGGGAGCGGGATGTGATCGATAAGGCAGTAGGAAAAGGGGGTGCAGGGAAGAAATAGAGAGATGGAAGGGGGGAAACTTGTCCCTGCCAATGAGAGATATTTGGAATGACGCCCATGAACAACTGACTGTCACCTCCATTTATCAGTAGTTGTTCTGTTGACTTTCCATCTTGACCAGACCAGGATTTTTTTTTTTGTTGTTGTTTCAAAATCGCTAAATTAAAAAAAATAAAAAACTCTAATTTACATCTTCTCATCATTACATTTTTAGATTACCACAGTATCCAGTACATGGCTCTCTTAATTTCAGTCACAGTTTGCAGCATCATCCTTGGCATCATCCTCGTATTTTGTTACCTAAGGTAAGAAGGTCGTCTCATACACACATAATTTAAACACTTTCACACCTCTGGATGTTCACTCAGCAAACTTTCTGCGCCAGATATAAACGGCAGGAGTCACGGCCACGCTACAGTATCGATCTGGAGCAGGATGAGACCTACATTCCCCCTGGGGAATCTCTGAAGGACTTGATAGAGCATTCCCGTAGCATTGGGTCTGGCTCTGGGTCAGGACTCCCTCTACTGGTAAGCAAAACTCTCTACACCTCTGCGTCACCTCAAGGTGAGATTAACTGTGATAAAATAATCACTGTGTCACTCCATTGTTTGTAAATATATGCAGAATATGCAGAAGAAAATGTCACACAATGATTTTTAGTGCAGTAAAATATCTGAATTACATCAACCTGTTCGCTCGTATAAAACTTAAACAGAGCAAGATGCTCAGAAGGAAGTTTTTCTATATTTATAATGAAAAAAGTGGATTTTAAAGAGACTTGTCTTTGTAAAAATGGAATTTATTTTGTTTTGTTGTTTCATTAATTTGTTTCCAGGTGCAGCGCACCATCGCCAAGCAGATTCAGATGGTTAAGCAGATTGGAAAAGGACGATATGGAGAAGTCTGGATGGGCAAGTGGAGAGGAGAGAGAGTGGCTGTCAAAGTCTTCTTCACCACTGAGGAAGAAAGCTGGTTCAGAGAGACTGAAATCTATCAGACCTTCCTGATGAGACACGACAACATACTGGGTAAGGTCCTGAAAACTGCGAAGTGAGTGTAAAAGAATGAATGCACTTAGTTAACAGTGAGCAGCGGTTGCAATCAGCACAATGAAGGTTTGTTTTTGTTTTTCTTCTCAGAGGTCAGTTAGGGTCAGGAAAGTAGTTACGCTGCAGAATGTGTTAATGTTGCAAATGTAATGGTAAAGACAAAAATCCAAGAAAGAACAGTCAGTTGCTGTATTAAATGTATGAAAGTTAATTTAAGAAGAAAAAGGTGAACTTCCAAATGGTACATCTATGAATACAGGAATAAGGCCATAAAATAACTAATACCAAAAGGAAACCTAAAGTCCAAGTTTGATATGCAATTTTATGCAAATGCATAAAAGGATCGACAGTTCCAAAAATAATTTCCCATTCCAAGTTGGTGTCCCATGGAGCCCTGGCACCCCCATCTGTTGCCATCCTGGGCGGGCGTACCACGTGACTTCCACAGACGACCATTCTAACATTTCCATCGCTATCAAAGTCGTTTTTTTGGTGGGTTATTTTGGAGTTTTGATAGGGGACCATCTTGTTTGTGCCACACATTTGTTTTTCTCGAAGTATCTTGATGCATGTCCTCAGATTCAGCAAAGACTGATTTATATTACCTGCTTCAGGTATACTAGTGCCTTCTGCTCCTGTCCTGCCAGGTCGCTCACTTCATGCCAAGTCCACCAGGCACAGCTGCCTGACACTTATCTGGTTCTTATCCTGGAGAACATTCTTGCCTTTTGCATCAAGAGGGGCCTGAGCCAGTTTAATAATGAACACACTGTGGGAGCGATTGGATTTTCTGTTCAGCCAAGTGTTTGCAACCTTCCTCTTTTTTTTACCTCTCCAGAACACTTGAAAAGCCTCCTCTGCAGATTTGACTTCCACCTCCAGACAACCAGCCACGTACATGATGTGGGCTTGATTGCATCTTTCCTCCAGGAGATCGTAGATGTTGTAGTTGTAGATTTCTACATAGGAGATGAAGCTGCTGTAGCTGCTGTCATCATCCACGCCATCTGATTTAGAGGCCTCATGGCAGCAATTTCAGGATCATCTACTTCAGTCTGAATCTCCATACCATTTTTATCATCAGTCTTAAATACATATCTCTTGGCCTAGTAAGGACCTAAACTGTTCAAGATCATGTCAACGAATAGTAATATAAGAAAAAAAAGAAAAATCTCCACAGTTCTTTCACATGTTAGAGGAATGCTGCTGTAATGAATGAAAGGAATCTGTCAGCATGACTCTTTGGCAAATGTGTAAAATTACTTTAATAGTTATTGTATAATCATATTTTCTTTTCTTTCTTTTTTTTATGTGGATCTATTGTTAAAAAAACAGAAATTTCTGCAGTAGTGAGTGATAAAATATGATCTCTTCTGGTATTTATTTGCTTTTTAGTACTTCATTACTTTGGTATGGTATGAATAGCCACGGGGGAGGACTTTATCAGAAGGAAAAGCTGTAAAACTTTTGAAAATTCAGGTAAAAGTCCAAAATTTATGCTGTCATTCCAATATAGAGGGCTGGATTGGAGTGTCTCAAGCCAATTCTGGCCCCCAGGCCTTACTTTTGACACCCCTGGTTTAGGCTCTTCTTGGAACTCATTGACTGGACTGCTGACTTAGCCTCTGGGGTTAACGACTAATTTCTGGAGTTTCAGAGGGCTCTGGAAGTTTTGATAACTGAGTGCCAATGTCAAAAGCCCGGGAATGATTGATGGTTGCACATTTAGTATTTATGCATCTGCTCAAAGGGCTATATTTATATTTATGTAGGTTTTATAGGTTTTTCAGGTTTATTAACATTTGATTTCTATGTTAATGTTAAGACGATTTAGATTTAAAACTAAAAAGGTCTCATTTTGTTCTGCTTCCACACTCTGACATTAACTGTGGATGCCAGTTGCATGCGGGTCAGACTTTGAAATCTCTAGATTTAGAGGAAAGGAGTGTTGGGTTTCTCGGAACTCATTGTTAACAAGTGTAGCAATTAAAGTCTGAACAGCAAGCTGTCATAGACAAAGACAAAAAAAATATGAAATATCTGTAAAGATACACATTTTTTCAACATGTTTCCAGGGAGATATAGCGATACACTGGGTTTTGCATTTCAAAAGCAGAGGTAATAACTGACTAACAAATGGAAAATGAGTATTAGAAAGAAAAAATACAGTGCATGGTTCCTACTTCCATGCACTATGTTTGATTGTTTTGGAAGTTACACACACAAATGGATGTTCAGTGACTGAGCACAAGTTGGTGAAATGTCCCCAAAAGTGAATGAAACCATGCGCATTGATTTCTGTGTGTATATTTTAATCCCCTCACACCAGCTATCTAATCCCCAGGATTCATTGCAGCCGACATCAAAGGAACCGGCTCGTGGACTCAGCTGTACTTAATTACAGACTACCACGAGAATGGCTCTTTATACGACTACCTCAAGTCCAACAGCTTAGACGTCAAGGCTCTTCTGAAGCTTTCGTATTCCTCCATATCAGGCCTTTGTCATCTCCACACTGAGATCTACGGCACACAGGGCAAACCAGCTATTGCACACAGAGACCTGAAGAGCAAAAACATCTTGGTTAAAAAGAATGGATCCTGCTGTATTGCAGACCTCGGTCTGGCTGTCAAGTTTAATAGGTACACAAGACATTTTGAGTCTTTTGAGCGTTTATATTAATACTGGACGATGCTAAAAATTCTTTGACTCGTTCCTTTTTTTTCCTCCCTGTCTCAGTGACACCAATGAAGTGGATATCCCTCCTAACCTACGCGTTGGAACAAAGCGCTACATGCCACCTGAAGTACTGGATGAGACCCTCAACAGGAGCCACTTCCAGTCTTTTATAACAGCTGACATGTATAGTTTTGGCCTTATTATCTGGGAGATGGCCCGACGATGCATCTCTGGAGGTGAGGAAGATGTGTTTATTTTGACTTGAAGTGTCTTAATATTTTATTAATGATAATTAATGGACATTTTCTTTCATTAAACTCCAGGTATTGTGGAGGAACATCAGCTTCCCTATTATGACCTCGTCCCGTCCGATCCTTCATATGAGGACATGAGAGAAGTGGTTTGCATAAAAAAACAAAGACCTTCTTTTGCTAATCGATGGAGCAATGATGAGGTACTCTTATCTTTATCCATTTAACTTAAACTTAATGGTGTTTATGTGTGAATGTCATTACATCAACATGGTTACTTACATTAAAATAAATCCATGTAAATATGCATGAATCTGCATTCTAAGTGGAGATTTCTGCCTCATAGTATGAGAGAAATGATGCATTGAAACAGCTGTTATTAGCACAACAGCTGTTAATCATACACTTTTCCAGAGTATTCTTTAGTTTACAGTTTACCTGTAAAACTTTATCAGTCAAATTATTTCCTCTGCCAAGGAGGTTATGTTTGTAGTAGTGCTTGCATGCGTATCATTCTTCCTGTATGTAAACGTGATGCCTCGAAATGTCTTGAATGGATTCTGATGAATCTTTGTAGCAGTGTAGATCATCCACAAAGGTCATTCAAGGTCAGGTTTATGATTTATTGGTTGGAAATTGAGAAAAGGGCTTATAACTTAGAAACTATGATGAAGTGTGGTGTGTATTGTCAAAATATAGAAAGCTTTGTATAAGGATTTAAAATAGCATTTCATATTTCACCTTTGAAGTGATTCTACATTGGCCTTTTTAAACTATGTTATTTCTACAACATATAGAGTGAGCATACAGGGAATGATATATGGGGTTTCTTAATATCACTTTTTTAAAATTTCTGTGTTATGTGCATTACAGTTATTGATTATAACCGCTTTTTCTAATTGATATTTATTATTAAATGCTACCCATTTATTATATCCACATAAATAAATAAAATAATTATACTCAAAATGATATCAAGTATATTAAAATGGGTTTCAGCTTGGCAAATAATAAAAAGCCTGCACTTTGCACATAAACACAACGCTATTCCCTTTAAAAAAAAACAAAGGACAGCCCTGTTTCTAAGCTATAGGTTGACCTTGTAGGTCTCGGTGGATGTAAGGTACATTTTTGCTAAACATGTTTTTGCATGCCCATAAATAATTAGTAATCATGGATTAAACCATTTGCCTAAAATGTACTTGTATTCTTATGCATATGGTCGTGTGTGTCTTTAGTGTCTACGACAGATGGGGAAACTCATGTCGGAGTGCTGGGCTCACAATCCAACTTGTCGTCTCACAGCCCTAAGGGTGAAGAAGACTCTTGCGAAGATGTTAGAGTCCCAAGATATCAAACTGTGACAGAGAGTCCACAGAAAAGATATCATCTCCCAGAGTCTCATCATTACCACTGGCACAGGCCACTCAAGCTGGCCAGAAGAAAGGGAAGAAGAAAAGAGAGACTGTGAATAATAGAACAAATATAACTGACAGGGAGGATGAGTGATAGAGATAATGGTCACCGTAGGGCCAGAATAATGATATATACCAAAAAATTTATTATATCAGGGGACATCTGCTCTACCATTGTCTGAGGCGCCTCTCCCTCAGTGTTCAGACTGTGCTTTCTGTGAAAGCTAAGTGGTTTCTGGTTCCAGACTGTTCAGGGGGCCTTGCAGGACTAAAATCTGGAGGATGCTCTTGCGCTGCTCCTCTAAAGCCATATAGCAGTATTCTACGGGCAGTCTTTTGTACTGTCAAAGCTGCTTTGTGTGTGTGTGTTTTGCTGTTTTGTTTTTTTCTGAGTCAGCCGCTGCATGCTGTGATATCACAGTGGACTTATGACGATGATAGTCATCCATTGACCTCAGTGTAGAAGATGTGGATTCATACCATTATTATTATTGCTGAACAAACAGAAACATGATTAATATATATATATATAGATATATTAAACAAACAAATATACATGCATACACACACACACACACACACACACACACACTCAAGGTGAATCAAAAAAGAATCATCTGATTTCTGATTTCAGTGTGCTTTAATTCAACAGCCGGAGACAACAGAGACAATTTGTGAGGTTCATGTGGTTGTTTTTGTAGTTTGACTATCGTATGGATATATACCATCCGTCCATATTTAGCCTTTTAGTTTAAAATGTACAGGATGGCTTTTGAAACCAGATGATTCTTTATAACCTGTGTGTG
>NW_005187464.1:570071-571433 GCF_000239375.1 Pundamilia nyererei | reverse complement strand
TTTCAGTTGGACTGGTCCTACAAAAATATACTGGTTTGATTTCCCTTTCTGCACCATCTCCCTCTTCGCTCTGCCTGGTATCTTATGTGAACGCGACATCATCATGAACGTCACACAAATTTGCATCACTCATGACTTTTTTTTTCAGTCTGGCTAATTTCCCATATCCTTTTGTTAACAGGATATACGATATGTAGAGATATGTAGTTAGCCAAATGATCCTGCTAAAAAAAAGAAAAGAAAAAGAAAAGCAAAAGCAAAATAATCACCAATGCAACTCAAAAATATCACCCATAATAGAAAAGCAATAATTATACATAACATGACTAAAAGTATTAATAGTAGTTATAACAACACTTAAAAAACGGTGTAATGATTATGATCGTTGAGTTCCCTCTGTGTTATAAATGTGGCCGACAGAAAGAATAGTTACAGCGCCAGGTGTCCACCAGGTGGTGCTGTAATACAGTCAAACGCAATGAAAGAAGAAACGAAATACGGTTCAGTAACAGACAGCATAAGATACAAAAAAAGACATGTATAAATAGGCATATCATTAAATACTATGTTGTCACAGAACACATACTTTTCCATGGAGTTGCCATGGAGACTGATTTTTGGAGAATGAGACGTTCTTTCGCCGATCTTCCTCCTTTGATCCATTGACCTCTTTAGCGCGTGTCACTGTTGTGAGGGCATCATCCACATCTGCACAGTCCATCCGAATAAACCGGAAACATGTTTCCAAGGAAACCATAGCCAAAAATATCAAATCATTCTTACAAGAGAGGGAGAGAGAGAGAGAAAGAACGAGGAGAGAAACAGCCTGAAAATGACTGGCAGAGATTCTTGTTTACTCTCCAAGTTTTCACAACCTTTGTTGCCAATATTTAACTGGGTCATGGCAGGGTAGACCTGGCTGTGACTATCTCCTTACTTCTTTGAGTGTACACACAGGCAGCTTCTGTGAGTGTGTGTGCGTGCATTTGTCATCGAGAATGACTTTTCCTGCTTTTTTTTGTTGTTGTTTTTTGGGGGGTGTGTGGGGTGTGTTTGAGGGGGTCCACCCTCTTTTCATATTCACTTTGTGTCTTCTTCCTCCCTGGAATGTCACTTGTCCCTGGCAGGCAGATGTCAGTGTTCAGTCACCGCGGGAACAAGGCTGTCATGGCGTCCCATCTCCTCCAGTACTTGGGCAAGGCGACTGAGGTTGCCGTCAGGAAAATGCTGGGCCTCCCACAAGTCCAGGATCACTCCAGTGGGGCTGGATTTGGTGGCAAAGTAGTTAAGATACCTAAAAGAGTGATCATGTGAAACCAGAGAGAGGTAGGTTAGAAAAGCAGACAAATGGTTAATAGAGAG
>NW_005187464.1:568633-569732 GCF_000239375.1 Pundamilia nyererei | reverse complement strand
TATATATATTCATTCGAGTCTCTCGCCTTCACCCTTTGTCCTTCATGCCAAAGTCTGCCAGTGGTCTCGTCAATCTGCAGCTGCTGTCTGTGATAAGGCTGCCCTGCTGAGCTGGGACCTTAAAAATGGGTGCGCATTGTACGTCCATCACAAACAGAAGACTATCAAAGACACGGGGATGATGTTTTAAAAAGAGGAACGTCACTCTGTCTCCATTGTTTTTTTCATCTTTCCTCAGCTCTGATGTTTATCAGAATGAGTCACATTCCCACAGATCACTCACAATCAAATTAAAAATAGATCACTTATCAACAGTTTGAGTCCCCATGGACTCTTAATGTTTACTTCTAATGAAAAAACAGCCGTTCTTTCTTTACTGGTACCACGCTATAAAAACCATTATGAATAAACAGAAAATTGACAGTTAATTAAACTGTAGTTAGAAGCTATTTAGGTGTTAGAGCCACTTAGACCCTATCCTAGGACACATTGGGTGAGGGGTGCGGTACACTGCAGACAGTTGGCTAGTCCCATCACAGCAACTAACACAGCAACTCAGACGATTCATGCTCACATATGCATCTAAGGACAATGTGGAATCATTAATTAACCCAAGGGATTCCATGCAGCCACAAGGAAAACACACAACCTTCATGACAAAAGGCCCAAGCTGTGAAATGACAAATAAATATGTTGATAACTGGTTTTTTAAACCAACCGATGAACATTATCAGTGTGGCTATTTTAAAGTTGCATCTGATATTTCTAATACTTGTGTTTCAGCGGACAGTCCAGGTCCCAGTAGGAGAAAAAAAACCTTTTAACCTGGAGCTGCGGTTTATGTTCTGTTCATTATGTATGTGTTCACTGGTTGTTTAGTTAGGTTAATAAATCAAAACTATGCCTGTTCAAAACATTAATCTTGCAGGCTGAAAAGTGACACTTAATGTTTTCCAAGTGAGACCACAGATCAGTAATTAAACCTGTATGACTAAACAACAACCTCTAGTAATATGAATGAATGCATAATGTAATATATAAAAGGCTTATGGGTCATCTCCTCTTGTTAGCTATGATTCAATACATAATATGTAATACA
>NW_005187464.1:530927-567235 GCF_000239375.1 Pundamilia nyererei | reverse complement strand
AACTAAAAACTACTTCCAAAAACATTCAGCTTTGATATTAATGAGTTTTTTGGGTTCATTGAGAACATGGTTGTTGTTCAATAATAACATTAGTCCTCAAAAATTCAACTTGCCTAATAATTCTGCACTCCCTGTATATAAGATGTACAGATGGCTGGCCTGCTGGATGGATAAATGAATAGTTACTTTTTTAAAACAAATTCTAATATATTTCATTTTAGTTGTCTATATTAACAGAAAAATAGTTTTGTTTAAACTATTTAACTTTAAAGTAAAGCTTGTTTCTGTGGCCAGACTGTGATCCCAGAGGTCCTAAATGTAAGTCACCATTTCACCCTTTTCATTGTTTGTCAACCCACCTGTCAAGCTTGAGTTTGTGGGCCAACATCCTCCAGTCATTGCCTCTGGTCTGCGGTGCGTCCAGGCTGCCGCACAGCTTCTGACGGATAGAAACAGGGATGCGAAAGGCATTTGGCCCTACCAGTGTCGTGATGTTGCTGGCAGGATCCAGCAGAGATGTGTCAATACTCTGGGAATCCTGTAAAGAGAGAATGAGAGGGATTAAAGCAGAGACACAGACTGTAGCTGTGGTTTTTTCCCCCCTAGTTTGCAGACTGCCTGGACATAATTCAACACCTCGCAAAATGAAACATAATGTAGTTCAAATGGATTTGTAGCACAGGAAATTTCTTTTTCCAGGTGCCATAAAAAAAATTGAAAACCCTTCGTTGCGTCGCCATCCATTTACTGATGCAAGCTGAGTGATTTTCTTTTAAATATACTGCATCTGGAGGATTAAGCACTGGATGTCTGGCTACAGAAACCAGATCAAGACCCAGAGACAAATGAACCAAGGCCAGGCAGTAACACAGCTCTGCACTGTATGTACTGTAATTTATCTCATTACTGAGCACAAAGCATGAGTGCTCCTCCATCCCTCAAGCTCTATTCTCCTAGCCAGATGGCCTTTGTAAAGCAAGTGCAGCATGACTGGGGGGGGGGGGACACAGGCTTATTATACCCTCCTGTGCCCCCCCCTTTCATAAGCAAGACTCTATGTAGGCGGCATGGTTGAAACTCCCCTGTCTCACACCTTGCCAGTTTTTGTGAACGTTGCAAAAAGTGGGAAGAGGAAATGGAAACGAGGTTAAATTCATTCTGAGCGTCTGGCTCGGTGGAAGGACAATGAGGGCGAGGTGGAGGGGAAGAGTCAAAACAGCTCTGGATGCAAAATTCATGTGAAAGCAGAGCACAAAAGTCGCACAGACCTTTGAGGTTTCCATTATAATTTCGAAGGCTATGCCCCGTATCCAGTCAAGGTGAATAATTACTTTAAGCCTTTATAAATCAAGTGAAAGCATTAGGAGGGAAACAGTTCATTACAAAATCAAATACAAGCATTTTTCCTCAGCCTGTAGTGCTAGTCGTGTAGTGCTCTTTTATGTGAATATAATGAAATCAGATGGTATTTAATTTGTTATACTTAAAGGTCTGGCATCCAACTTGAGCCTGACTGTCCTACACATTTACATGCTTCACTCTCCTCGTGTCATACACCGTCCCCACCCAATTTATTGTTATTTTTAGGCTCCAAAATCTCCAATCTCCCTCTGACAAGTCAGTGGTGCTGATGCCCTGCATCACTGCCTGCTGCTTCAACCCTTCCGCCGGCCCAGCATCCACCTGCAGGGGCCGGGGGGGGATGTTTACTCCAAGTATCAAACGCTACCTCCGACAGTGTAGTGTCCAGCTGAAAAATCTGTCCTTCTCCTTCCACTTGGCGCACACATATTTTGCAGGTCAGGTCCACCGTGCTGGAAGAGAAGCGCTCCAGGGTAAAGCAGCAGTGGAGGTTCCTTTGTGAGCCGCTCCACACCTGCTGAAAGGAAAGCTCCTGCAGAGAAGTGGAAAGTGTAGAGGAGTTGCATCGGTGGGAGAAACCATGTGGCACACTGTGCATGGCCTTTTACTGAAAAAGGAGTAAAATGAGCAGTTTACCTGGTACTTGGCTAGCAGTTTGCTCTTCCATAATGTGTGGGGAACATCATGGATGGAAAGCCTCAGGTTGTGGGTGCTGTCCTTAAAGATGAGAGTCTTTGGTTCATCCAACAGTTTCCCACCCATCTGCTTCTCCATTTGAAGGACTTCCTAAATAAACAAAAGCAAGCTTGATTAGCAAGGACACCATCTATACCGACCTCAAAAAGCTTCTTCTTTATACCAGTTGAAAAGCAGACAAACTGCTGCTGTATTCCTGTGATAATAGTCTCTGGGGAATTCTCACAAGTACATTTATAAATGATTAGTTTTTAATAAAATATTACGTTATAATCATCCGCAGGGCTTTACAAACTTAAATCTAGACATGCAAACCTGAAATCAACTTCTGTGTCCTTGCAGCAGGATCACTATCACTTCTCATTACTCATTCCCAAACTTAATAACTGTGTTCAATATCCCTCCTCAGTACAATAATCCTTCCTTATCTTTCCTTCATGCAGGCGCATGAAGGTATTAAACAGAATTGAGGTGATGAGACAACAGTAGAGAAGGAGGGATATATGTGGCTTATTTTGTGTTGTTGCAGCAGCTACGTTATTCAAATACAGGCGCTTGTATCTCCTTATTGTGACACACCAACACAAAGATTTCTCATTCTGCCTCCCACACATCATCTGCTGGCTGTGCTTGCGCATAAACAATTCAGTTACAGTGGGGAAAAAAAAAAATCACAATTATATTCATTTCAGTGATACAAATAATGAGACAAAGGCTATGCACACATTCAGTACAGCGTGCTGCGCATTTACCTTGAGTGCGTCCTGTGTGTCGTCCAGGCAGTAGACTCTGATGTGATACTCCATGGCTGGGCAGGTGACGGGGCCAAAGATGGCTAGTTTGAGGCGCTTAGTGGTGGCAGCGCTGAGAGATTGACCGACGAGGCAGTAGGTGCCCAGCGTCTCTGTCAGGATGTGGCAAGCCTCGTCATCCATTTGGATATAGCAAGGTGTGGTGAAATTCTCTTCTCCTACTACCACTATATCCTAGAGCGTGGACAAGGAGAAAGGGGAAAAAAGAGGAATGTTGAAGAATAAGCCTGGGTTTTGTTATGTATGTATCAAGCAAAAAATAGAAGTGGGGCATGGTTAATACGATTTTTGACTAGAGCAAAATATGCCATATCCAATTTTCCCTACATATCTCCATTTGCTGTTAAGTAAGACCAAACTATAGCTCGCACAATACTGCTACAGCTGTCATTTCTATTTGGTTGTATTGATCTGTTTCGTGAAGCAGATAACTTCACATTACAGCAAAAATGTTCAGAGATAGATACAAGTACCAAAACTGGCATGCATGCTCTCTTTTGATTACTTTTTTGATCGAGCCCATTAGCCATTTGAAAACTGCAGTCATTTTCGTGATGGCTGATGAGAAAGGCGGAAAATATAATTTTTCTTTACATAAAGTAAGCAAGACTTGCATTTATGAATGATTTTAGTGTCAAATTGTGCATGTTCAACTATTTAGAAGTCGACTTTAGTACTCTGAAGTTGCTTTTTCATTTGCACAGGTAATGCTTCTTGTTTCAGTTACATTTCATTGATGGACCTGCACATTGCTCAGTGGTTACCCATGACCTCCCAAAAACCTTGTTGTTTTTAATGGCATAGGGCTGATTGTGGTCGGTGGTTTAATCCCCAACTCCTGCATACAATGCTGAAGTGTCCTTGGATAATTCAAGATATTAAAAACCAAGTAGCCTGCAGTGCTGTGTTTGCATACGCGCATAAACCTTAAAATTGTGTCCATGTTGCAGTGTAGAAAGTGCTATAGATGTCACAGTTCTGTTTATATATATGCATATGTATATATACACGCACATGACAGGGCGTGCCAGCATGACATGCATCATGGATCAAGTTTATGAAATTCACTGAACTGAGGAATACATTGGCAAAGGAAGAATGTTGAATGCCTGAGCCTACAGTGCTATGAGAGGGATAAATCCCTCGACCTGCACAGCACTGTGTAGCTACATTTGTCATTGGACCACTGGAGCAAAATATAAGATTGACGTAATTTGAATTATTTTCTTTCACGTGAAATGAAGAAGCTCACATGAAGTTTTGAAGTCATAAATTTGACTTACTCAGTCAAAAGCATATAAATCAAGAGTAAAGCCTCTGAAATGCATCCAGTGGTTGAAATAATTCCCCAGCTGTTTCCCAAGATAGAAATGACCCAGAGTAGACCTCAACAAACATCACCCCGATTACCTCAAACACAGCATGAAAAGGAGGTGACGGTACAGAGGAGGGTTGCAAAGGGGCTTTCAGGAGAACAGCAACTGTAAACGGTTTAATGCATGTTGTCCAGGGAAACTTATGTGAGAACCATATTCTTGCATTATTTGTACATCTGCAGAAAAACTGGAAAATATGCAGCAATTTTATCAAAAGAATAGAAAATGTCACAGCTTGTTGCTGAATTCCATGTTTGAAACCGATTAGATAAATAATCGGTACAGTGTCTTCTTTTTCTTTCAGCTGCCTCTTTATTAAAGGGTCACCACAGATTTTTCTTGTGGATGCACTTCCTGTTACAGCCCTTCCTGGGATTTGTGTCTGCTCCTGGTCTTGAACTACTGTGTGATCTTTTACATGTTATTGTTAACCGCTAGACTACAGAGTTACTGTATAGTATATTGCGTGGAGTTATGGATGTATTAACTGGCCTACAGTAGTGAGTCTGTGTATTTAAAAGAGTGTATTTAAAAGCATCAAGTGTGGATTTGTAAACGTTAAATTGGATTGGCTAATTAGTGAAAACCACATATTTTTACATGAAGTCTTTGCCACTGGGTAATTAATAGCTAAACTTGTACATGTGTTGCTTTTTTGCCACACAGAAATGTGCTCAGTCACATTTAACTGAAACAGAATGAATTTAAATTGCATTTTAATGTAGAAAGCACAATTAATGTCCTGACCTTTTCACAGAAGCCGTGTACTCTGGAAGTAACAGTTAGTGTGTGTGTGTATTACTAATATTTGAGACTGTCTCACGCGGAAAATGGAAGCATAAGTATCCCGACTATTTGCAGTTGACCCCTGTAACGACACCAATGCCAGGACACATTTCTCTTTCATTAGGATTGCAAGGTCTGAGGAGCCTCCTGCGACTCTCCCTCTTTTTTCTTTAACCCTCTCTTCATCTCTCTTCATCTCGCTTATTCTTTCTCTCCGTCTCTCCGTCGTTCTCGCTCTAATCCAAACACTCTCACAGAGTGGCACACTGGTATTAATTCAGCCTATTATGAGAGACAGAAGAGGAATTACAGCATTTTATTGTGAGCTAGGCCGTTTAACAGCAGTATTATGGCAGATCATTAGACTCTTAACTGCTCCTGTGGGATGGCACTAGGGATCCTTATTGGGGGATAATTGGAACGCACAGTGAAAAAGTGGCCCTGCTTCATATGTAGTACTGTGTGCAGGCAGAAACAATTAAACATACAAACATACAAACGTTAATTTAGTCAAAAATTCATCAGCCGGCTTTTTTCCCCCTCCCATGTAGACGTGGGAGGATTTTAAGTAGGAGAGTTACTGAAGCAGAAATCCCCACATGTTCCTCATTATATGACACGCCATCTTCATCATCATCACAACACCATGAGATTGTGTGTGAATCGGTGTGTGCGTGCGTGCATCAACTGGGGAGGGCTGCGGGCTCCCAGACGCCAACGGAACTGATTATTCTCAATATAAATATCCGTGAAAAACTCCTTTGGAGGAGCTCATCTCTCCTGTATCCACTGCAGTGATGAAAACACATTTTGACAGAGCATGTCATATAAAGCAATATTTCACTCATGCAGCGCCGAGGCTGGCCTCAGAGGGAAAAGGAAACTCATACGAAGGAAGCCGCCGTCACATCACATATTACCATCTGCGTTTGTGGCAGGACGGAGATGTAATCAGGAATCATTTCTTCTTTAAAAATCCTCAGTTTACACTGAGCTTTATTGGTTGTGTCCAAGTAATTCATCAATGTCACGAAGGCATGTGGGGGCCAGTTGGGCAGTTTTTCCTCGGCTCTGTAAGTAATGCCATCGCATCAGCAAGAGGAAATTATGCAAGGCCTTGCTGAAAATTACATTATTTAAGTCACTTTTTAATGATGATCTGACAGAAGGCCTTATTATTGGGTATAGACTGATGCTATATATTTGGACATGGCCTTCCTGAGAGTAATGTGCATTTTGATTATCATCTTATCATTTATGCAATAAGCCTGGGTAGACTGGAGTCGTGTTACGTATCACTAAAGCATTGCCTTTCATTATGCTTCCTGTACTGCGCCCTGCTCCTGCTAACCTTTATTAAATGCTTTTATCTTTAAGGGAGCCTTTCTCCTTAAAAAGGTTTGAGTAGAAAATTAATTAAAAACCACAAGGAAGGAAGACTTCTTTTCTTTTGACAGCTAAGAAAAAGATGCTGATAGCTGCCCGCAAGAAGGTCAGCCACGTCAGGTGAGGTGCTGAGAGATATGTTTTGGAGGTAAGCTGACCACCTGGCACATTTCTAACAAAGTTCCCTCCTAACAAGCAGATTTGTTTCAAGTTTCTCTGCAAATGATCCCTTGGTAATTGGTCCATTTCTGCATCAGTGTGTGTGACAAAAACAGCAAAAGGGAAGACTTGAAAAAAAAAAAGCAACACGAACAGAAAAACCCCCATACATGTTCACACCTGATGAAAAACCTGCCGTTATAAAGGTACAAGGAAACAGCCTGGGCAAGAAAACAGTCCCAGTCCATTCCCTGCTATTAGAGATGTACTATTTCAGCTCCTAGGTGCAGCAGGGGTTTACTTTGAGTACTATTATGAGTTGGACAAAGAACGCAGGGGACGTCGATCCCTTTCACCTCCTCCATCCTATCAGTTCTCCCATGCCATATCATGGATTTATTTCTCACAGCATCTTTTCTTTTTCACTGCTCGCTGACACACTGAGCAGAGATTCGCTTGTAAACACATAATTTCAATTCTTGTGTGCGTGCGACCGTCAGAAGCCCATTTTTGAAACTCGAGCGCAGTCGATAGATACAGTCTACTGTAGCACAAATTTCTCTGTGAATCTCACATCTCACCTCCCACTGATTCTGCGGCGACTGGCTTTTGAGCTGGATCAGCCAGTCCTGCTGGCCATCGCACACGGCACAGTGATGCATGGTGATGATGACCGGACGAGTCAACAAGGTCCCCGGGGGTCCGCAGCTCACCATGGGGCTGAGCACCGTTTGGCCATCTTCCACCGAGGGCCTGGAGGCGCACAGGGATAGCATACATACAATATTTAGCCACAATCTGATGGCACTCTCAGTATGTACGTGTGACACGGAGCGGTTGACAGCAGCAAATAAGGTTCTGGGGCGTCATCGCATACCTCATGTTGTCCTTCCTGTGAACTGTCACATACATCTCATACACTCTGCCCTGAGGAATAGCCCCTGCAGGAATTAGCAGACTAACCCCTGGGAAGCAAAAAGCAAAAAAAAAGATAAGTTGACAGAGGTGTCTTTATACTGTCAGTGCTTGTTATGAGACTTTTGTAAGAATGTGAGAGTATAGAGAGTGAGACCAACAGGCTGGTGAATCCTGGCTACTCCAAATATAGAAAGGTAAATTATAATTTTACATTTAACTAGTGTGTCTTCATGCAGTGCTGCACAACTACAGAGATATGAATCGATTTTTTTTCATTTTATTCAAATGAATATTTTTCCTGGATAAACACAATAATAATTGCACTGCCTTTCAGTCCCACACACAGCAACTATGTAATTTTACCACCTTCCTTTATGGTATCAGGAAATGATGTGGAATTTCATTTCTAAAAATCAATGATCTCTTTGCTCGTCACAGCCTTGGCATATTGCTGCAGCAGGCGCGATTTACATTTTTCCATCTCAGATTTATTCGATAAGATGTCCTATCCGATACGCGCGTGTGCGTTTTTTAGAAGCCTAACCCCCAATTTCCATCATGCATACGCACACACAAACACACACATGGCTTCTCTCTGGAGTGGTGGTGGGGGAGGGATCTCAGATAGCTCATTGATTTCCCATGTCCTTGTACTGAACTTTTCAAAAGGTGACAGACAGCTTCTCCAGCTAGCTAGCGAGGCAATCACAACTCTGCCAAGGGAACGTCTCGCGCACTGCTACTCTGCCTCACAGCAAAGCTTCAAAGAGATGAGAAATGCATTTTAAGATGCAAAATACCAAACAGCCACAGTGACAGCACCACAAAATATTTCATTACCCAGACTCACAAACAGATCAAATATCAAATGTGCTCTTTCCTCTCCCTATTCCTATGTAACATGATGAGGTGGCTGAGCGCAGCCAACAGCTGAGAACATTTTACAGTTATCAAAATGAAAAAAAAAGAGAGAAATTTAAGAAATGTGAGAAGTCTGCGTATCCTTTAATGTCACTGCTAGTTTGCCTCTGCCTGTCAGCATGCATCTGCGGCGCGTTACAAACAGTCTGCATGTGTTTGAAGTGAGGACAGCATGGCTAATGTAAGCTGCCTGAAACGGGACACCTCCAGGACTTCTGGTGCACACACCTTGGGTATCCATCAACTCTTGTCATACTACGTGCAGTCAATATGTTGATGGGCTGCACATGGCTTAGCTTATTTCAAAGTCGCAGATCATCAGGGATATACTGCTACAGACAGCAAAGTATTGAATGATACTGCACATGCTTTAAAAATAATTCTTTTCTTTTTACTGAGAGGTTTGCTTGGGGTTTGCAAAGATTAACAATTCTTAAGTTAACATTTATGGTTGATTTGAACTGCTGTGTCTACTGAGAGCTGCAATGGTTTTGTATTTTTCACTTTATTGAAGAGCTCTTTATATTTAAGCTCTCACATACTGAAATCTTCATATTGCACTGACAGCGACAGCAAGTGTAACAAGTTTGGAAGCTTGTTTGAGCCCCAGAAAAAAACAAAATAAAATTTGCCATTAAAATCCAATTTTGAGGGTTTTTTTCCTCTTGCTTCTTGCTTAAGTCAGAAAGTCACAATTTTGAGATACCCAACTTGAAATCTAGAGATAATAAACTGAAAATTTGACTTATGGGTGGCAAGTCTTTTTTCCAGGGGAGAAAACGAGCTTCTATTAAGAACTGAAATGAAGCTAAGCTTTGAGTAAAAGCAATCTCTAAACAGGAAGCACTCAGGGAGCATAAACCTTCACCGAGGCAGCTCACTCTCTGGCCAGTATTTACTTTTAAGGGAAAAGCACTGTAATTTGTATATATTAATTTTGTTTTCTTTGTTCTGTTTAAATGTACTTTAAGAAGTTTGTAGTGCTGTAAAAGGCAGTTAAGGGTAGAATCACACATGTTTACTTTGACTACAGAAACATGTAGGTGTGTGTAGGAGTAGGTAAAGGATAATAGGTAATGATTTGTAAATAGCTTGAGATAATTATATAATACTATACAACAGTATATTTATAACTAACTAGGCAGCACATTTCCAGTTAATACTTGTACAGCTGCTGTTATTGTGTATATATTTATTTATCTATTTATATTTCTTCATACATTCCTATATAGTTCCATACTGTGTATTTTGTTGTACAGTTATTTTATTTTCAACTTTAATTTATATATTTTATCTTATTCTTTCCCAGTTAAATTTACCCTTCATTCTAATTTGTGTTGTACAGTTATTTCATTTTTAACCTTAATTTATATTTTATTCCTTCCTAGTTAAATTTACCCTTTTTAATTTTTCATATTTATTTCCTAGCTTATTCATAGCCTTTTCCTTTTTTTTCTTTAGGTCACGAGCAGTTGTCTAAGCATTTCACTGCATATCGTACTGTGTATGACTGTGTACGTGACAAATAAAATTTGAATTTGAATTTGAATTCATTCTCTTTCTCTTGACAATACTTTCTTTAAAGATGTCACACATTTTGGGGTCAATTTGTGAAGTGAGGGCAGAGGTCACATGTCATATGAAGTTTGGATGCAAACTATAACGTGATATTTAGAATCCCCATATATCATTCACTATATGCCTATACGATGTCAATACCAACCATGGTGGTAAGGAACATAGTTTTAAATAGCTGTATATAGCATTATTATCACTTTGACCTTTCAAATCAGTCTATTGACCTTGAAGGAGAGGTCAGAGGTCAAATATGCCATAATATTTGAAATCTTTCTAGAGGTTGACAGTACACACCGGATTTGTAAGAATCAGTTTATAGTTAAAAGGCTTTCTGTCAATTTTGAACCAATAAATCATGAAGTTGACTTTGAAGACCTTGGCGCACGTAAGCCAAATTTGAATGGATTGCTAAGTTGACCCCACTATACACTCCTGCAAAGTTTTATCAGAATTCAGACAGAATGACACGCATGCATGCAAACCCTACCAAAAACATAACCTCCTTGGTGGAGGTAGCAACTTTCTGAAATATATTTTCTTGCAGAGAGTTGATGGCAAGATTGATATCACTGTCAAATGTGTTAACTAAATCTAAATCAAAGAAAATCTGCAGCCAGTAAACTTTTCCCAGCATAAAGACAGGAGGAGACGGCCAGCCTGGCTCTACCACAACCTCTAATGTTCACTAATCAAAATAAATAATGTAAACTTGCACTTTTATGAGGAGGGTATTATGTGCCAGATCATTTCCTGGTCAGACATAGTGACTTCCCGGAGTCTTGTCATCACTATGAGACTGGCAGAAATCCAGTTTAGACACCAGCAAGTTTTGTGTTTGAAGTTTCTTTTAATGTTTTTTTTTTAATGGGATCTTTAAGGGAAACGTGGGCCGAGATCATCATCACCAGCACATTATTAAGTGAAACAAGAGTAGAGATTTAAGGACACGATGAGAAAAGCTGATGGTATATTTCATTTCCTATCAGGCTATACAATGAGAGGAGTTTCCTTTCACTATGTGCACACATATAGACATTCACACATGCACATCCACACAGGTGGAGGTGCTATTACTAAATGCTGATGTGCCACTGAGTGAATGAAAAACGTGGCTCCAATCATAACTCACAAAAGACAGCTAATGAGTTTTAAGACGAACACTGATAGAATCTGCTGGAAGTAGCAGATGCTGCTTTTCATGAACCTAAGCTCGTTTATTCGTTTTTTAAACTATTTCTTTTTTACATTCCTGCATACTTTGAAATATGCAACATTTTTTCTTGATATCCAACTGAATCACCTATAAAATAAAAATATATAAATATGGAAAATCACTACCTATCTTTGGCTAGTATAGTACCTGAGTTGGGCACAATAAGCTGTCCTCCCTGGGAGCTGAACGAGCCCAGAGCAGTGCATGATGGATCCCTGGTGCGGAGCAACGTCTGGGTCTGTGTGCGCCGGCCCATTGTGTTGTCACCGTTGTCCAGTAGGCAGTGCGGCAGCTTAGGTGACAGTTTAGAGGAAAATTCTCCTCCTAGGTCATCCTGTGGAGTCACTAAGCCTGAAGAATTGTACACTTTAATCTTCAAGTTAGGGAGCGGGTCAAGCAGAGGAGAATTGGTCATGGGTATTTTGTCACCCACGTCATGGAGAGCGTAAACTGGGCCGCGGTACATGGCAGCTGCTGAGGTCAGGTCAGGGGGTGCTGATAGGAGATCAGCTGAAAAGGAAAGAAAACAACATGGGTAAAGCAGAATAAATGTCTTAACACATGTATTGGGGAAGGAATCAGGAAGAAACTAACTTGAAGCCTATATATCCATGAGGAAATGAACTGCTGGCAGCAATCAGTGAGACTGCAGCACGGCTTTTTTTTTTTTTTACTCATTAGGGAGGTCCACTTCACCACCAAGAAACATTACTCAGTCAGAGAAGTTATAGGTGCAGCTGTGATTTATGAGTAACAGATGGCATCGTGAATGTTCGGTTTACCCAGTAGGATAAATGTTCAATAGCTGGACTGAGTGGGTGGAGTGAGGGTCAGTGGGGGCCTCTCTGTCCTCCAGCTTCTCCACTGTCTCCACCCCCTCACAAGTTTCTAAATGATGCAAATGTTAATGAGAGTCAGAAAAGTTGTTCCAGTAATAAACTAGAAGTAGTGCAAGTACTAGTGTGTCACTGGAGGGCATGTTTTGCAACATCCATCTCCAAGAATGTATGGCCCATATTTTCACAATCTGTAGAAATTAAACAAAATATGCTTCAGCTCTCATCATATAAAACTGTATATTTTCCTCAGGTTTCCCCCGAAACCAGGTTTCAGATAACCCCCCTCTCCCTCTTTTGTTAATTAGATTGCACAGGTGCCACGGACTGCAGGATGAAACTGAGACCTACTTAACAAGGGATAATCTCAGTAAGTGTCGCATTAACGTGGCTTGCAGGCTCAAGCTCAAGTCAAAATGTCATGACCAGCAAACAAGATTTGAGCAAAATATCACAGAAACTCAAATTGCACCACTTCTTGGTAATTAAAGCTAACACAATCATCTCCTAGCACATCATTAATGCCTGTGTCTAGCACCGTAAAACGCAAAATCTCAATGATTCCCTTAACTGGTTCTTCTATTCAAACACCAGTTCCTACACCATCTTTCCTACTGTGTATTTGACACAGAGACATGAGAATTTGTTACACACTGCCACATTTCAGAGCAGAGAGCTGTCAGCGGAGATCAGACCTTGTTATAGTTCACATACTCTGTCAAATTAGATCAATCACGCTAATTTTTCTTTGCATGTAGGGATATTTCCCCTGTCACTGTTGCTCCTGCACACAGCACGCGCACCGATAGCAACACTGAAATAAGGGACCCCCCCCTCCCCAACATTACAAATTCCAATTTAACCCTTGTTTGCACTGAGCACTGTGGAGGATGTGTCATTTCCACCCATGAATTATCTTCTTCACAGCAAATTGTGTGTGATGTGCTTTATGCATGCTTCATACAGTATATAGAACATAAATTACAGCTTTTAGTAGGCTACTTTAGGAAAGACAGAGATAAGGTGGAAGTAAAGTGGATCAGCTTATATGATTCCTCCAACACCACTGTTTTTTAAATCACCACCAATTGTTTCTGTCATGATCAGGTGGTTCAAACATATGAAATATGAATAACCCCACAGTAACATCGATCTATATTATAATACTTAATATATTAACTATATCTGTAAAGGTGAAGGATAATGTTAAGGATATATAATCAACAGAAAGTAAAATGATTTAAATATAATGTTATTCACATAAATTCAGCTTCATTATACAGTTTCAGAGTTTGGATTTCTTTTAGAAAATAATAAATAAATGAAAAAGCTTGAATATTGGTAGATTCTTTAACCAAAGTGCCTTCTGCTCGGGAGCTGTTTTAAATAGGCTTGGCTTCAAATTATCCTTTACTTTATAAGAGCGGTGACAGAAGCAACACCTTTAACAAGGGTTGTTGTTCGATGGTGTTTATCTTTTTGAATTGTCCCACATTAAAAAGCTTCGTCTCTAGTCTCTTCATTGTGTTTTTATCTATTCTGCTTTTATTTATTTATTTATTTTCTCTTTCCAAAAGCTCACACTAATCATTTACAACACAGTTACATATTTCTGTCTCTCTCCCTGCTGTCTTTTTGGCCAGTTCACAGTGACCTGTCCTCATGCATGTAACTTACTTTAAGTCCTGCATCAACAGTCCAAATCTAATTACACAGAGACTGGCCTTATTGTGCTTTAATGACTGGGCATAATGTGGCCTTCCATCACAACAGCAAGCATTTTAATAGTTTCACCACGGCTGACGCACGTGCCTCCAGAGTCAGATGTGTCTCAGTGGGTTAAGGTAATGTTTTGAAGATAATGAAGCTATTATTAATGCCAGCACTAATGAAAGTCATTCCATATGCCTGACAACACAGGTGTGTCTAAGGTCGAGTATTACATTTCTTTTAATCTGCTGAACTGAGTCTGTACCATTAAGTAGCAACACCTTTACTAAAAGAGGATTGAATTGTGCTTAAGCTTCAACAATACACGGAGCCACTTTCTGTATCTTAATTTTATGGAAACAAAATATTCCGTTTTTAACACGGTTTTTGGGCAGGTTTTGAGGAAACATTTGGCACATTAGGTTCTTTCAAAACTTTGTGCATTTAAGTTTTGCCTCATTTGTTAAATTTATTACACTTCTTGGTAAAATAATAGCTATTTCCATGTGTGGGAACAGCTGCCACAGCAAAAGCAGACTGTCTGATGCAAAAAAGAAGTCATCAAGGAATGCTTGAAAACTTGATCCCATGATTTGCGGGTTTATTTTGCAACTGTTGGGATGCAAGTGCTTGAATATACAACCAAAAAAATCTTAAAATCTGACGTGTGTGAGAGGCGTTCCAGGAAAAAGTTGAAAAGTTGTCCAAAAAGAACATTAGAGCAAAATCACAGCTGGCCGGTGAACATACAGGTACGAACCAGACGTCTTGGAATAATGTGATGTAGACAGGCGAATCGAGGGCAGAACTGTTTGGTCAGAATACATAAAAATGTTTGGCGCAGACCAAAAACAGCTCACCAAATGTAATGGATTAGGGTTAGCTGCATCTGGGACTGGGCAGCTTGCAGTGACTGATTTAACAATTAATTCTTCATGATATCAAAGAGCAAATGAAGATATTGTGAGACCATTTGCCCAAAAGCTGAAACTAACAGGATAATTATACTAGTGACAAAAGGAAATCCACTAATAATGGGCTCAAAAAGAACAAATGGAGGGCTATAGAATCCCATTCAAATGGCCTTTTTCTTCAAATATCTTGCAACTGAAGGGATTTTTACTTGGGAAAAATGGTAAAATTTTTAAGCCAGTGACACAGTTACGGATCTAAAAGTTCCTTGGATTAAAGGGGGCAACTCTAGGACAGCAAAGGTGCACTTACCTTTCACACAGAAGAAAGTTTAATCTATTTATGTACCGATTTGAGATGCAGTTACATTTTGATATATAGAAAAACCAACGCTCAAACACTCACACACGCCTCTCTCGTATAACTCACCTTTGCGAGCGGTCTTAATGCTGACCGGCTGGAACCCTCCGTTGAGGGCAGAGGAATCAATGATGTCAGAGCTGAAGTCCCGGTGGTTCTTCCTGTAGATGAAGAGTGCCACGACGACGGAGATAACCAGGCACATGATCACTGCTATCACAATACCCACATAAAGAGCTACATCATCAGTAGTGGGGGCCACTGGAGAAGGAGTTTGGGGACGAAAGACAAAAAACACAGACAGAAAAAAAAAAAGTCTTTTAAGATCTCGTAATGCTTCCATTTATGACATAAAGCCTTTTTCTCTCAGTATGCAGGACTTGTGATGAAGCCATTATCAGCAGGGTAATATCCTGGTTTACGATTGAGCCGGATATTAATAACTATCTACTGAGAAATAAATGCACGAAGTGTAGCTCCAGTCTTTTTTGATTAATGCTGACCTGCTGTGGGAAACACAGTTCATGAAAAAAACACGAGGCTCTCTTGATTGTTAAAACTGAGGCGAGATAATGATGCAGGCAACTTAGTTTGACACACATCATCGGGCCTTTTTTCACTGTTTGCTTTGGACATGTGCGACACACTAAAAGGCACGCCGACATCTGTTCACTATCTTGTATGCGAATGTTAAAAATGGCCACAGAATTCTTGAAATAACACATACTGCACTGTGTCATGTGCAAGACCTTGATAAAATAACAATGTAATAACCATATAATAAAGTAAATGGTGACAAAAATTCATTTAAACAGCACAATTAATAAAGAAGGCTGTTCCACCGCGGTCCAGTGACACAAAGATTTCTGCTCAGAACCAAGATCAAAAGTTCTGAAGACAGAGATGTCGATGTTTTCATCTTCAAATTACCATGCTCTGTGCTGAAGTTCAGAGTCTGTCTCTGTTTTTGTTCTTACACACTGCAGATAAGATCTAGACATGGCTCACATTTCTCAAATTGTCTTTCATCTCCGTCTCCCTCCCAGAGACTTTCTGTCCACTATCCAGCTGGAGAAGCCTCAGTGATTAGTAGGCCTGGCATGGATATATGTGCCTTTTAGAAATACAGACTCAGACGGGCTCTCATTAAAGATCAAACCTTTTAATGGATGCCTACTGACAGTCTGAACTCTCTTTGGTGTTTGATAAGGAATGTCCTTCACTGTCACCAAGTTGACAAATGGGGGTGAAGCTCTTATGTGGAGGACACGAAATGTCAAAAAGGCATGTATGAGCATGTGTGCACGTATTGTTCAACACATGCATGGACATTGCACAAGTGAAGTCATTGTCCAAAGAAAGGCAAACGCCAAAGCAAATGCTTACAAACACACTCTTATCAACAGGAGAACAAAAAGGTGTTGTGATCGGGCAGACACAACAATTTTTGAGATGATGTGTGTGTTGAAATTGCACAATATCTGCACCAGTAGATGGCAGTGTCACCCATAAATCCATACAGGGCGCTTTGAAGACGTCCATGATGGCCGAGCATTTGTGTAAATTAGCCTCGTGTGTCTCAGGGATACAGATGGCACTCAGTCTGTGTCTCTTGTGTTCTCGCGCACAAAGGAGGATAAAGGAGCGGAGCGAAAGGAAACCAAGAGCAGAGTGCTTTCGTGACAAGTGAAAGTCACGCGTTGTGTCATTTTAATCACATACTTCCTTTCTGGCTTCATTTTCAGTAACTTATGGTTTGATTTTTATTCCATAAAAAGGATTTCAATGTAATTAAAAAAGTCCACTATTCAACACTTATTTAAATCATATTACATTTAATTTCTTGATGAATCCCTATTGAATAATATTTAGAGTGACCTCCATTTCAATTAAAGATCATTTCTGTAATTTTTATTGAAAGACTACAATTGAAGTGGGGAAAAAGGGTATTAATATTGTAGTGCTCCCATAGATGTTTTCTGTGAGGAAGGACATGCATGTCCCAGCCATGACTTTTCAGCCTAGAGTGAGACATCACATTAAAGATACATCCTCTAATCCTTCTTCTAGCGCAGACACAAACAGAAAACAGAGCAGGGAGTCAGTGATGAAAGTTTGAAAATGTAATTTCACTGCGTTCCCTCTGCCAAGCTTCCCCGCAGTTATTTAACATATATCCCCTCAGTCGAATAATCTTCTATTCATGCTTTGATGATAAAGGCAGCAACCTGCTAAGTGTACGCATTAAAACGTATCACTTAGATTAATACATCGCTTTGAACATGAGCCATTGTTGGAAAGTACAAGAAATGAAACTGAAAGGAATTATTGAACACTTCATTCTCAGCGAGGTTGCAAAAATTTACAAAGAGATGGGTGAGAGATGGAAAATAATGCCCCCACCCCCCCCAAAGAAAATCAGCATAGATGTGCAAATTCTTAACCATAGCACATACCAACAAATGGGCTCTTTGAAAAGGTCACATTTAAACGAACAACAACCCAAAAACAGACAGATTTACAAAGACCTTTAAAACCAAGAAGCAACAGTCTTACAGAGCCTCGCCCCTCACTCCGACCAGAACATTGAGTCAGCCCTAAATTATACATGAAGAGACAAAAATCTTAAAGCAGCCGAAATCCACAGAAGAACTGTGCAAGAACAACCTACAAAAATTCTTCTAGCTGAGAATTTTGAAATATATATATATATATATATATATATATGCACACACACATACTGAGGATATTTCTATGAGAACTGGTGATATTTTAAAGCAAATGGAGGTCACAGCAAATATTATTTTGAGTTTATGCTCTTGCCTGGTAACTGATCAATAAACAATGTTCATTTCCGAAAGCTTTACTATCTGGTAGGTTAAAATGTCTGCTTGACACAGTGCATGAGCTGCTGGTGAGGCAAAGTTCGGCAGGGTGAAGAGCAGGGTCCGCTCTTACTTTGAGAATAGTAGCGTGGCCGTAAACAAGCAGCCTGCTAGCACAGACACATTACGAGGAACGGGTTAGGGCGATCAAAACGGATCATATCCTGAGGTGGTTATGAAGTAAAAAACAGAAGAGCAACAATAACTCGCTGGTGGACACAGAAGAACATTCGCAAACATTGTTTTTCATTTTACTTATGGACACGTTGTTGTGTTTTGTTTTATGCTTTTAGTGCAAAATGGCTATTTCTGAAATGTTGCTTTTTGCTAAAAAGGAAAATCTGTATGTAAGACTGCAAATTCAGGTCGTGCACATTAAAGCATTAAAGATGCCTTAAAAAAAACAAAACAAAGGCAGACGTGACAAGAATGCAGAAATAATGAAAAAAGAACGAAATGGGGGGAAAAAACAAAACAAAACAATAACTCACATGAATTTCCAATATCACTCTTGTCTTTTGCCTCAGAGGACTTCTGATATAAGGAACCTTGAAGAGAGAAGCGGATATGGATAGTAGAGCGAGAGGTATGGAGAAGGGGAGGGAAGAGAGAAAGATGAGGGTGGGGGGGAGGAGAGGGATGATGAAAATCAAATTTCCAACAGAAAAACAAACTCAACAAATGAGACAGCAACAAACTCATGAGTAGGAGTGATGGCACCGGGAAGCGATCTTTCTTGATTTGGCCCCTCCTCTCTATATCTGTGTATGGAGATGGATGAGGAGAGCAGGGGAAACATGGAGGTTCTGTAAGAGAGTGGCGCGATCCATCAACTGGGCTTAGTGCCTTAGCAGCAGCAGGACTGATGCTGGCAGGTGAGGGGGATGGTGGGGCTGATAAAGTGTGGGCTCCAGCCGAGTCGGCAGAACCTACAGCCTTTCATCTGTCACTGGAAGGTGGATGGAGAGGGTAGTGCGCGAGATAAAAGGAATGATTATGTTAGGGAAGCAGGAAGTGGAAAAGGGCTGAAGGACAGTGATGTGGAAAGTTGAAGACATGCGATTGAGAGATTAGAAAAATCTTCAGTTAAGATAGGTTGTTTTTTTTTATGTGTGTATGTGTTTGTGTGTGTGTGTGTTTTTTGGCCCAAACTGGGGTCTTGGTTGTTTTTTGTTGTGGCCAGGTTTTTTACTGAAATGAAGTGCAAAGCAGGCTAGAAAGACAGAGCCAGGAATAGTGCACAAGCACACATAATATTCAGTCTCCCTGGGACATCCATAAACAACTATACAAACAATGAAGTCCTTATTGGAAAAGGGAGAGAGCCACAGGCAGACAAGTGGACTGACAGGAAAATCAATGGCCTGATAGATGGGATTGGTGTGTACATGTAATCAGGCAACCGGGATGCCGGGACGGAGCAGGGGGAGGTCGGCTGTTGCATTCAGTCTAACTGATGGCCCATTTGAACCCATCCTGTGGAGTTTCTATTCAGCCCAACCGAGTCTACAGCACAGCCGACATAAAGGCATGCTTCAGTGGGTGGGCTCATAAGGAAACGTCAGATCGCCGAAGTTTATTCTTTATTGGCAACACAGAGCTGGGAGAGGAAGAGGGAAGCATAGTACAGGAAATCATTGTCTGTGTTTTAACAATTACTCCTTTGAATGTGACAGATTTCCAATCTCTGGGAAATACACTGTCATTTGGGGAAGAGAAAGTCATTTGTCACGTTATTTAAAGGCTCCTTACTCTTCTATGTTTAATGAAATTGCTAATTACATGACAAATAATATTTATTGACATTTTAACTAATCTTTGAAACCGCATATAAAACACAGAGGATATAACTTTATGGTGTTTGGAGGCTGAACTGAAACTTAAGAGTCTGAACTGAAGCTTAGGAGTCACGGCTGTCCTGCCTCTGGTGTTCGATAGCAATGAAGCGTGTCCCCTTGCTGGAGTTGGTGTTCCCCTCTCTCTAGATCAATATGTCAGAGAAAATGTCGTGTCAGAGAGCAGGGTTACCAAAGGCTTGAAAAACAACATCAGTATCAAGAGCTGCAGACCACAGGGGGAGCGCAAAAAAGAGATTTAGACAGGTCAGGCTAAGTGAACAGTGAAAACTCTACATGTGTAAGAGTCGGGAACTTCTCTCTAAACACGCAGAGTGCAACCTTTCTAGATCAATTTAAAGACACATAACTTTGTTAAATCCAACCCCTCCCACCCAGAAAACTCCCTGACAGTCTAAATGTGATAAACAAGCTGCAAAGTTAATTATAACAACTCTTTTTGACGCGAGTCAGTTGTATTTCTGCAGGAGGCAGTGATGGAGCTGAGCACCACGTTCTATTTCAAGGTCTGGTCTATCAAATTCCTTCGGTGGATTTTGGTGATGGACTGCAATTGAAATGATTTAAATAAATTCAAACAACAGAAAATAAGATCAAGCTGCAATGGAATCCACAGACACGTGTTTGCTCAGATCACGGCCCTGCACTAGAGGGAGCAGACCAGCGGTCCAAGGTGAGTTCAGATTGCACACAACTTCCATTCCCAATCATATTTGCCATAACATGAGCTTTCAGATAATGGGCCGTTCTCCTAAATGCTTGTGGAAATGGTCATTAGCATTGACATAAGTGGCTTCACCCTTTTAGCTTCCCCCAAAAAAAAGAAAAGAAAGAAAATCAATCTCTGAAATGATCCTAAATCTATATCATTATGGCTTTATATTCTCTGAAAACTAGCCATCAATCTACCAAGAACTAATGCTTTTGGTGTAGGCTGAGTTGCAAAGGGCGTACAGAAGGGCAGGGAAGTGTGGGGTGAACATATGTTGTGTTGCAGAGGGAAATAAAACAAGACGAAGAGAGACAAATAACAGCACATCTGTCACGGCCTTCTTATTGATTTTTTTTCTCTCTCTCTCTCTCGTGCTTCTATATGCCGTTTACATATGTGCTCCCTCTCGTAATGAGCTAATGCAACCTCTCTCTGATGTTAAAACGTTTCCTGAACACCGTCCTTAGCACATATAGAACATGCGTGTGACGGCAGGCATCTACTTCAGAGGCATACAGATCCACCAGCCATCTGCATCTGAAGATGTAACCTATGCTACACCACATCAACAGGTAGCAGTTTACAACCTTATGGTGCAGCAAAACCTCAGATCTGCTGCACACAGCAGTCGCTAGCTGTCTCAAATTTCATACATCTAGCAGCTGAGCTGCTGTTATATTATTAGTGTCACATCACCATCTGTAATAGGTTATACACACGACAGAGGCATTTGTGACAGCGATTGGGTCCTACACCTACAGAGATGTTTATTAAATAGGAATTTTATGCAACTAGACACAGAGTTTAATTCACTTACTCTGCGATGCTCTCTCCCTTTCACAGACTCTCTCTTTTTATTAAAGGCACAGAATCACTACTAGTACTTTTGGTTTAGTTTTGATGTTTTAGGATGTAGGTGTTTCACCCTGTAACAACATAATACTGCGGCACGCATGCAAACACATACACACAAACGTGCATCAAAGCAACTGCGGCTCGATTCTAATCTGTGAATGTGTTATAAGGCAGAGGAAGCAGGATTGTTGGCTTCACTGGAGTGCGTGGCTGTTTTTAACTTCACTGGAACAAAGAGGAGAAGAAAACAATTCTCTGCCTGCAGAAAAATATCTGGCTGCACCACAAACTGGCTTTAGTTTGCTACTTGAAAGACAAAGTAAAAGCAAAGAAAAAAAAATGCTGGTGCATCTGGATGTCTTTTGCGGTTTTTTAAGTTGTTGTAATACCAAATGATAAGTATTTGTTCACTTTACAGTGAACATAAAGGCCAGCTCGGAAAAGAGGGCGAGTCCAAACACGTGCTACTTTGTGGCCTGTGTTTCCTATCGTTGGACGCAGGAATCCAGAGTTTTTCAGTAAAGGTAGTAATCAAAGCAGTTTAGTCGTTGTGCCCCCTCCCCTTTGTGTAATTAGTGCATAATGACTTATTATTTTCAAATATACCTCCCAAATTCTTAGCTTATGACAAGGATAATTAGTTAGATTGCTTCCTCTTGCGGCCAAGTACTTTTTTTTTAAACGTGTACTTATGCTTGCAATAGAACTGACACAGGAAGATGAGTGGTGGTTTTTGATTTTATGTTGCTTTGATCAAAAACGCTTTTGTCTGTTGTGTACATAAAAATAAAGAGAAACAGATCAAGTGCAGAGGACAGAGAGGCGTTTCGGCTTGTCTTATTGTTTATGTATGAGCGAAGTGAAACAGACTGGGTGAGGACAGGGTGAGCGTGTTATGTGAGGATGTGAAACACAGCGCGCAGTGATGAAAGAGCACAGTGAAAGTCCCGGTCAAAGGGTGAAGAGATTTCTTTTGTTGGCAGGTCAGACAGTCGCAGAGGATTAATCGGGTACTCACTCTGCATGCACAGCCCATCGGTGCAGTTCTTAGACTGGAGCACCATGCCCTCACAGTCCTTTCCCCCGTTTTTGGGTGCTGGGTCGCTGCATTCTCTCCTCCTCCAGTGGGTGCACTCTGTCCCACAGGTGGACCACTTACTCCACTCTGTCCACAGGCCATCCACTATCACATAACAGACAGGACAGATGAGGGTCGAGCGAACGAGATGGCAAATGAGAAGATGAAGATGAATTTAGCGCGCGAGCAGGTGGAGTGGGTGCGGTGGATGCACGAACTGGGCGGAATTTGTGCAAACGTACAGAGTCGCATCAAATTGAATGCATTTCGTTTATGTGCACCTGAACTCAACACGCCCACGTACACATGGGCGTGTTATCATTTTAATACCTGGGCAGAGAGGATTACACGGTAGCTTCTGGATGCCTTGCCCTTCACAGATGGCACCGCCATTGAGTGGCGCTGGGTTAGTACAGCTCCGTGTGCGTTTCTGGTAACCACGGCCACAGCGGCTGTTACACACTGACCACTCTGTCCATGTCGACCATCCACCATTCACTGGAAACACACGGTGGTAAAACATGTTAAGTATAACTTGATTATGGTCTGTGAAACTGTTAAATTGAATAATAAAATAAAACACAAATGTGTGTGAATTAGAGTGAAAGAACTAAACCCATGAAATTAAAAACTCTGCATGTTTGTTTTCAGTGACCAGCTCATTAATTTGACTGTCTAAGAAAGCCCAGCTCAGAGGTTCAAGTAATTTGCCTACTATAAAATGTACCAATATTGTTCATTTTGTTTTGCATTTTGACCTTAAACTATCGGGCAATTACTTTGCACTGCAGACAGACAGTAAATTCTGGTCAGACTGCTGCATTTTCCATTCACTGATTCCCTCTAATGCCTCTCTTCCCTCTCTCATCCATCTCTGTCAGCGACTAAATCCAGCGCGGAGTGACATCAGGGCTTGTGGCTGAGAACAAGTCTGTGGCATTTCAGATGGTGGAACCAGGCCCCTTGGAGTCTCAGACCTTCAAATGTGACATGCTTATGAGTGAAGCCCAAAATATTGGACTCTGGGGGAAGACCCACATTTATTTACTGTCTGCTTTGTCTCCTCCATGAATAAAGGCTCTATCTTCTGTCTTTCGCGCCTCTTTTCTTCTTCTCTCCCTGCCATTTTCTTCTTATCAACTTACTGTTTCTAGTATCTTTGTCTGGGATTTTGCTGGAAACCTCTGGGATATAAACATGCTCCCTTTCCTTCTAATTTATATATCACTAGTATTAGGCATAGCCCTTATTCTCTAGGTTTTCTCACACTTCTTTGCAGGGAAATGTGTATACTTTCATGTACAGTAATATTGTACAATAGTACTGTCAACTTATGCTTCCCCTTTCCAAAAGAGACTTATTTCCAAAACAGCTGAACGACTGTGTAAAATGCAAAAGATTTGCAAAACTATTTTTGTTTCACATTGAAACAAATGTTTCCAACAGGTCTGAACCAAAGGCAGGCCAGTTTAGCACCTGGACTACAGACTTACTACAGACCCATATCCAAAACATGTACATACTGTTTAGCATCAACAATGCAGGTCACATATACCATGTGCACTAATGTTCCCCCCATACCATTTCTGATACTGATACTCTTAAGCTGTGCACCGGCCACAAGACCACCATCCTTCTCACCTTCAGCTCATCGCCCACAGGATGAGGCAGAGAGAAATCTGCAGCGTTTCTGGATCTTATTTTTATACCATTTGTTTTTATTTGCAGAGGTTTTCAGAAGTGTTTCTGAACTCAAGCTGTGTTTTCCACTTTTCCACTACAGAATCATATCTGGTGCCACATGAGCAGCCAAAGGACACAGCCATTCGATAACAATTTGCAGACTTTACCCTGGTGTGCTGAGATTTATCCAAATTCTCTGAATCCTTTAATGATATTACAGTATATACAACAAATGATACAATCCCCAAACTGAAACACTGCAGATTAACTGAACAGATTGTAAGAGGTTACTCCAGGGGGTCCTGATTCTCTTTTTAGCAGCATTAAACAACTGTTTTTTGTTGGCCTATCCAATATTTTGACATGTTCAGCTTTTTCTTTTAGATGAATATAGTGTTTAACTGATTTATAGGTCAGTGCAATCTCTTTCACACTTGAGACAGAGTCCCAGCCTTTTTAGGAAATCAGGGTATACATGAATGCTTGTGTAGTCCTCTTTGGAAAGGAAAAGGACAGGCTGACATCAAAGTGCTTTTTTGACACTTGGCTCTAATATACTCTGCTAGTAACATGAAATTCTTGAGGAGACACTTGTCTCACTGCCTTCCTATTATAATACTAACCATGCAGTAAGTCCAGGGAAGAGATAAGGGAACAGGATGAGAAAATTCTGGCTTTGAAGCTAAACTCTGATAATGGTATCAGACATCTGGTCACCTTTATGGTATGTGCACTATATGCACATCTGTATTTATACGCCACCTTCATTTAGAAATATGCATTACACTGTTCGTGCAAAGTGAATAAAATCTGTAAGCACTTCTGCACCTGAAAGAAGGCAGTTGTTTTATTATTCCCTTTTAGAGTTAAATTGGCAAAGCCATGAAAAGTTCTATCAAGCACAGGATGAACTCTGCTGGCCTCAGTTAAATGAGCTATCAAGCCAGTAGTCATTTCTACAGAAAAAAAGAACAATGTCTGAGGTTCAAAGGAACATTTGCTTCACGTGTCATTTGTTCTGTCTTAAGTAGCCTCCAGCAGCTGTTGAAGTTTAACGTCAGAACCGTGCTGTGCAATAACAGTCATGTTAGCTGATGTTAGAGAGACAGTGCGCGAGGCTGCGTGAAACCACAGCAGGGGTCTCTTTAAGTACAGCTCAGCCACATCAGCACCTCTGCAGATCAAAAAAGAGAAAAAAAACAAATCTTCCATTCCTTGCACACCTTCTGGCAGGAACAAAATGAGTGAATGTTACACGCTGCAGGAGAGAGAGAGGGGGAGATTTAAAGTATGCAGAGTGACTTTGAAATTTGTTTTTACTTTGAGCCGAGCTGAACTTCATAAAGGAAGTTTCCTCAACACCAGTGTCTCACTTTACTAATCAGCCGTGTGGTTGGCAAGAACAATGAGCTGGTCAGACACATGTAAACTACTTTGAATCGAATTGTATTAACGTGTAGAAAGGTAAGACTGTAGGTTACCATAGACAATAACTGTGGCAGTTGTGCTGCGTCTTTTCGCCACAATGTTCTTTGCCACACAGGTGTAGTTGGCCGTGTCAGAGAGGCGAGCCTGTTTAATAATGAGGTTGTGGTCGATGGTGATGTAGAAGTTTCTGTCGTCTGCAGGGTCGATAACCTCCTCGTTCTTAAGCCACTCCACCTACAAAAAAAACCAAACAAAGGAAATCAGGAATGTGAAAGTGAGAAAGAAAACTGCGAGCTTGGAGGCAACAGAAATGCTTTTTTTTTTTTTAAACGGAGGACGTGAAAGGAGATATAAGACAGTTTGACCTCATTAAATTGTACCAAAAATCAAAGTGAAGTGTTTAAACAGTGATGGTTTTTGTGTAGTTTCTGTCTAACCTCTCAAATAACTGTGAGTGCCAGGATTACTATGTTTACTCTGAGGTCCTGCTACAAAAAGTCAATAGCTATCATGCTCTTTTTATTCTCCCCCTAGAACAAAGCGCCGCAGTAACAGCGGCGCTGTCAGACAACAGAGACAAGAAAACTCTCCAGAATTCCTCAGGCTGAGAAGCTCTCTGACCTTTTCTTTTGAGTTCCATTTTTCCAAATGAAACTGATATTGCACTCCAGGCACTATCGCAGAACAGAAGATCATTTGGAGGCTTTATTTGCTGTAATTCACCGAGATCCCTTTTCTCTCTTCAAGAAGAGAGAAAAGAAAAACATGTGCCGCCTCACAGTCCGCAGCCAGTTTGATTCAAAATATTTCCTGGTTCTCTGGTTTTCTTCAAAGAAACTGTCCAGTGATGAAGAGGCCTGGCAAACAGCTAACTTCCTGTGCATTGTGATAGCCCATGAGTAACAGGGCCTGATAAGAGATAAGACACCAAGGAGGACTACAGAGAAAGATAAGCAGGATGTTTATAAAGGGGCTTTCTCATGAGAGATAGAATATCGCAAAAAGTAGGGCAATAACCTGATATGAGACTGGCCAAGACAAAACAGTCACTGTTGTTTTTGAATTTCTTAGGCAACAACACAGAAACAGCATTTTGTGCTGTGAAAACGTACAATACACTGGCCATTGTTATAAGACCGGCATTGTTAGGAGTTTCTCAAAAGACAATACAGACCCACTATGACATGCACTGGGATATCAGCATCACCGGCATCGCACCTCAGCAAGACTACCTGCTCTTTCTTTTTCTAGTTTTTGCTATGTAAAGTTTATCTTATTTTAAAAATACAGACTTTAAATACTTCCTTTCACAGTTAATTCTCAGTAAACAAGTCCCAAATTGTTGCATACAACACATCAACAGGCACTTATCCCCATCACACACTTACATCGGAAAAAAGACGGGGTTTAAAACACAATATCAACTGAGCATTTCAGTGAACCACTGTAAGCTTAATGTATATTCACTGTTCATTTGGTGCTTATGAATTTCTTCCTCTATAAACACGTATCAGTCGAATCAATCTCACAGAGCCACGAGGGACGCAGTTCCATCACTTGCCGTCTATTAAATATAACTAAACATTTCTCTCCCTTGAGAACAAAGTGCAGCATGACAGACTGTATATTGCAATATATAGGAGATAGATCATTCACAGATACATCATTATTTAAAAAATAATAATTTCTGCAAGGAACTCGTGCAAAAAGAAATGTTTTATGTTAACCTAGTTCATTAGACTTCTGTCTAGATCATTAATAAAAGCAGAGTTTACATATACATATACACACGCACACACACACACACACACACACACACTTATCCAGCAGGGTAACACATCATGTCATTCAGATCCATTCATGTGTTCACTCTATTCAAATGTCCTTTACAGTCACCAGATCTCAATCCAATAGATCACCTTTGCAATGTGGTAGAACAGCAGATTTACATCATGGATGTACAGCTGCTGAATCTGCAGGAACTGTGCAAGCATTAGGACAGATTGAGGGTAAAAAGGGGTTCAATCTGGTACTAGCAAGGTGTACCTAATCAAGTGGCTGGTGAGTGTTTATAGTTAGTTGTTTCCTGCTATTGAGCTGTCTTCTTTAAATTATTTTGACAGCAGCTCAGGTGTCAGTCAGACATCTTCTACAAAGTTTCTCTTATTTTATACCGACACAACTAAGTCACATATGCTGTGTACATTACCACGATTTCACTACAAAGAAGGCAATAACAAACTGTAACTGTAAAAATATAACAAGAAGGTTTATATTCTATACATATGTATAGAATTCTACGTATATTTATATATGTAGAACTGACTAATTTAAGTGCAGGCATCAGGAGAGTTACTGAGTACGGGTCCCATACATTTTCTGTACATGTGTGTGTCACCCTCAGTCTTTAATAATGAATAAAACATTTCGAGCACTACCAGAAAGAAGGACCCCTATGTTCAGAGAACAAAGATTTGACAGTGATCTGATTGCCACTTTTTGTCTTTTGTTCCCACACACAAGCAATACCAAAAGCAAACAATCTAATGATGCAAACAGGAGAAACAATGGCTGTTTTTTTGTTGTTGTTGTTGTTGTTTTTGACATAAATATTTTCTCTTTTGGTGCCTGCATCAGTGTGTGTTGGGCACAGGGAATTAAAAAGTGAAAGGTCTCTTCTTAGAATAGAGATTGACAGTTGATACAAAGAGGTGGTTATCCAATTTTGCACCAATCACAGAGGCTGCCTCTTCAAATTTGCTGTGTTCAGATGTCAAGAGCACTTTTATATGAGAAGGTAATTAAAAATTGAACAAAAGCGCTTTTCAGTGCAGATGGAGGGGTGGGAGGGAGACAGAGTGACAAGAAATATAAAGTGGTAGAAACTCATGTCAAAAGGGGGAAACGTGTGAGAGAGCTAAACTGAGCAATGGTTCACCGATTATTTTGTACTGACTATATTTAGGACTCATTTATAAAAGGTTGTTTGGCTACAGGGCTGTGACTGATGGTTTCTTTGTCAGGCAACTGATAATGCTCCGGACATTCGAAAAGATCACAAAAGTTTTAGACTTGGCTGAAAATGCATGTTTAATGTTGTTGGTTTTTTGGGTTTTTTTAAATTGAGGTTTGCTGCTGACAGGTAGCTTAAACAGGTTTTACTATCAAACTTCTTAAAAGTAAAAGCAGCAAATTTGCACATTTAAAGGATGAAACCATTATTTTTTGGCATGTTCCTTCATGTGATAGGGTTTCTTTGTACAATATCACATATGCTCCGTTAATTTGAAACGTACTTTGAACAGGTAAAGCTACATGTTACAGAAGAAGATTAGGGCCACTGAAATTCATACACACACACACGCACACACACACACACACACACACACACACACACACACACACATAAATTTTGTAAAATTCAAAGTGCAACATGCAAGCATCAAAAACTGTAATATTGTGTATGTATATGTATAGTGTGTATTGTGTAATATTGTGTGTAAGTTGTATATGTCGTGAAAGAATACTTTTAGCATGACCTGTGCTTTTTCAGGTGGAAGTGTTTTTACAGACTCTTCTTTGCAGACTGTCTGTTTATGCATATGTGGTGTAATAAGTGTGGCGTATCAGGTGACCCTGAATCCTTCCTCAGTTATGTTACAATAGGCGTAGGCTGCTGGGGGCTTCTCATCATGCACTGGGTGTTTCTCCTTCACTCACCTTTTTTCACTTACTATGTGTTTGTTTATATGTATATCATTAGTTATTATTAATCTCTGGCTCAGCTCAACAGTGCATCTTTTGTCCTGTGTCCCTCTTTTCCTTCCCACTGGTGACAAGTTCTTGCTCATAGGGTGTCATCTGATTGTTGGAGATTTCTCTGTATCATTATAGGTTCTTTGCCTTACAATAATACAGTGCCTTGAGGCAACTACTGTTGTGAATTGGCGTTATATAGATAAACCTGAACTGAACAGAATCCCAATCACAGCACGGCATACTTCTGTATGATCTAATCTAGTACCAGTCTTTAAAGGAACTAAGCTACACAGTCTGTATACTAATTGCATATGTGCAGAAAACTTCATGTCACATTGAACTTGTTCAGGTTTCTTTCATGCCAACAGATTCAAAAGACATAAACACAGATACACAAAGTTATACACACACATCCAAATGCTCACGCTCACAGCTCGTTAGCGTCTGATTGGCAGTAAAACATCCGGAGAGGTAATTGGCACATTTCTTGTCATTAACGAAAGGAAATTGCCACATGTCAGCTGCCATAAAGAAAAAGCCTGTCTGGCTGAAGACAGCCAAGTGACACACAGTGAGAGAGTGAGCGAGAGAGGGAAAGTGAGTGTGGGGTGGGGGGGCACGTAGAACTAGGAATGGAGGGGGACAGGTAAATGAGAGATGGTAAGACAAAGAGGAGAAAGACAGATGAGTGAGAAGGAGAGCAGGTGCACATCCAGGAGGGCAGTCACTAGTGTTCCAAAATATATCTAATACATCATCACCGAGAGGCAAGGACGGACAAGAAAGAAGAAAGATGGACGATTGGGGGGAAAATGTTACAAACAAGTGACTTTGGCTTGAAGAAAGGAAGATTTAAGATGAACGAGAAGGGACAAAGTCTAAAGCATGAGGTTAACAAAGAAAAATCACATCGATATTCACAGATCAACATACTGAATTGTATTTACACAAATAATACGGATCGATTAAGAAAATTAAAGACATTGAAGCCAATAAAAGTCCATTGACTTCTTGTGCACGGACTAGACTAAATTATTTCAGAGGTGGGATCATCTGAAGTTTGCAAATCTCGTGCAAATATAAAATGCTGGGTTATTCCACTGGAAAGACAAATTTGTTCAAGAAATGTAGCTTGTAGAAATTTGCATGGAACAAATGAAATGGTGAATTGGTCAGTTTTTGATTAATTTAATGTATTTTTTAGCCTTTACTTAAGACAGATAGAGGAGAGAAGACAGTAAAGCAGGCCAAAGGCATGCAGTAAATGGCCTTGGAGCAGATTTGAACCAAGGCCTCAGCAACTGCTTTAAAGTACATGGGTTACCTGTTCAATCAGATGAATTATACCAGAACCCTTTATTTCATTTTTAAATGAAAATCGCAGAAAACGTATTTATAAACCACACCGTGATAATGTCACATGAAGATGCAAACACAAAAAGCTAGGTTTGTATACTAACGTTTGTTCCCATCATTACTGAAAAATAAAGAGTTCATGGAAGGTTTTTTACGCAATAAGTTGTTTGGGGCAGAGTATTAGACATTGAGAACCAAAAGTTTGTTGCACTGGTAAACACTGGAGGATGAGCTCATGCTGAGCTGCTCTCGGTATCAAAGCATGCAAATGTTTGAGAAGTTTCGTGAACCACAGTGCCACCTTATGGCATTAAGAAAGTGCAGTCAGTGGTAGTGGGGCATGGCAAAGCACATGGTGTGACTAGCTTGTTCTGCTGTGGATGATGGGTTTATGTTGTTGCCTTGGAAACTGTCCGTGAGTATTCTCAGTTATTGCGTTTTAAATGTTGGTACAATGACATTTTAAGTTTGGTCAAATTTAACTGAAGCCAAATAACTGATTTTGGTATGGAGTGACTCTACAGTATATCCTTTTGCATTCCTGTCAAAGTATTAGGGCTTTAAACCAAGTGGAGTCACAGTAATGTTAGTATGGGTTTATGCTTTTTTGCAGTTTTACTCATGAAAAGCTTTAATAAAGTCAAGAAAAGTTACACCTTGTTTTATATTGGAAAGGTTCATGGCGTAATCTGTCCAGCTTTGAGCTTTGAAGATGGAGTCTCATCACAAGGAGGGACTGAAGGGTGTACTCCCCTCAGATAGGCTACAGCCCCTAATTTTGATAGAGTAAGATAAGCAGCTAAAGAATAATGAGTGGAATTTGATGTGATAAAACAGACAGCAGTATTCTTCACAGAATCGGTGAGAATCTACTCAACACGTGAAGTCTCCACTAAAGATGCAGTTCTCCAGGAAGGAACATACCTGATGTTTAATTTCTGCTTTTGTACATTCATCCATCCAACCACCCACTTATCCATCCATCATTGAAACATCTATCCATCCATCCACTCATCCATACATCCAACATAATTTGTTTTTTTAGCACGACCACTTGGGGTCAGCAGACATGAGCGCTAAACAAGACTGACATATTGAGATCTCATGGAGTTCATAAGGTAAACCTTTACAGTGTTTTATAGTTAGCACTAGCTGCTATATGCTTTGATATGTTGCGTTATTTTATTTTACATGCAACTCCACGACCTTAGCCTGAATGTCTAAAATCAAAACTTAATAAATGGAGCTGTAGCCCCTCGGTGCACCATTAGTTTTGCTCTCAGTGAGGCATAGCTCTATTTTGAATGACTACCCAGGTGGCCTACGTCCTTTAAACCACCCAGCTTTCAAATAAGAGTGCAGCTTCGGTGCGCCTCCACTGTCACTTCTTCTCCCACTAGCAAACATTACTGGCTGAAGACCTGGTTACAGCAGCAATGTAGGAGTAGCCACTGAGTGGGATGTTTCTGCCTGGGTGTGCCAGCAAAACACTAATTAGCCCAATAGACAGAACACACTGTATACAATCCTCTCACTTGTTAAGAACCACTGCAAAGCAAAACCATTCATTACTCATCGCTGTTGTGTCAGAAATAGAGTGTACAGAAGAGTGTGGGGGTGGAAAGGGGTGTGAAAATAAAGAACGGGGAGAGAAAAAAAAAAATTCCACAGCAATGTGCAAGACTTCTACGGAGAAGTCATTATGAGCTCTTCTGCTTTTCCACATGCACTATAACTATCTATCAGATGTAATTTATTCATTTCCCTTTTTTCACAGTATATATCCGCTCCAGGCTTGAATGACACACCTGGAGAATGAGCCACTAAAGGTTATAAACTGATTATTCAATCATTCACTTACAGACAACAAGCCATATGCTCTGCATCTGCCTGCATGACAAGTATGGAAATGTGAGCTGTATAAATATTAACAAGCCCAAATGCTCAAACGTGTGATATCTTGAGATGTGATGGGAAAAATGTTAGTGTGAGCGTTAATGCCGGTATTGCTTGTTGTAGCTGAACCAGTATATTTGTCTGTGAGGGTGTTTGTGGAGGAGCTGGAATGGGACAGGTTAGGGAGGAGGAGGAGGAGGAGAGAGGGCAAATTTAGATAACAGTAGTGGAGTTGGAGCGGTTACTACTGTAGGTGTCCATAGAGGAGATGGATTGCTAAGACTCGAGCCAGGAATAATGACCTCTCCCAGTTCATTTCCACCTTTAGCTCTCCTCTACAGTCTGCTGAGGGAACACAGGCATTTCTTAAACTGGCTCCAAGGATAGCGAGGCACTGCTTACTCTGTTTTCCCCTTTCCCAGTACATTTACCTCATACGTGTGGCAAAACGATACTCTTTTACCAATGTGTGTTTGTTGGGAAACTACCTTAAGAATCCATAGTTTAAAAATGTCTCTATAAATCCTCCTTCTGTCACTAAATGGATGATTAAATTCTGACAGTGATGATGTGATTATGGGATTTCTGCCAATACTTTTTTTTTTTAAATAAATTCACCACATGTGGGTGGATAAGTGCAAGTTGGCTATTGAGAGGCATGGCACACATGTTATTTCATTAGAATTTTTAAATAACAACCTAACACAAACCATTACTGAGGCTCTGGCTTTCCCAGTCAGAGAACTGTTTAATACACTCTCTGCATTCAGTGCTTGGTTTCCCTGAGACTGCCCTGACTTTTAACAAAGCTTAGATGATAACTCCATCAAGGGAGAGGGTTTCTTTGCTGCTCTAGAGGTCAGATCTCACTTGGTATACAGAATGCAACCTTCAGGAATACGAATAAACTGAAACAGCACAAGCCCCGTGCAAACAGCTTAAAAGCGGTAAGGAGGTTTTTGGGTTTTTTTAGGTGATACAGAAATAATTTTCCCACCAAATAAAAACAGTCGCACTATGTTGTATTCTTTGCTTGGGAAAATGTGTGGTTTTAGTTATTCTTTTACTATATGATCTGTAACAAACGTTATTTGTTTGCTAAAAAAGGGCTTGTGAAAAATATGCTTCCAGATGGCCAAAGTTTCAAATAGCGAGTGGGACTTTAATACATAATGTTGGTTTGGTTTTGTCTTCCAGAATCAGTTTCTTGCATGCAGATTAAAGTAAACAATGTCTTAAGGGGCGTTCACACAGGAAGCGATTTGATTCGCTCGTCATGTTTTGCTTTTTTGTTTGGTTGTTTGTTTATGGTCAGTTGCTCGCGGACATGGCCATAGCAATTCTCTGATTCATTTGCCATCCAGTCATACCACTTGTAGCCTTTATTCTTACCAGCAGCTGCTTCAGTTGCTCGCAAGTCGAGAAGAGTTTAACTCGGGACTCACCCACTTCATGTTGCCAGTGGTTATTTCACCTGTCATCATAATGTTGCTAAACGTCACTTTCTACGATCTCTGGTAAGAACGTTGCTGCAAATTGCTTCCGGTGGACGAGATGCTGGACTGCTAGGATATCAGCTGACACAAGCACGGTTGGTTACCGAAGAGCACTTATAGACTTTAAAAGTGCATCAGAAAGACACATGGGCACCTGCTAATTATTTCAAGAAAGTAATATCCAAATAGAGTTCCCCCACAAAAACTGGAGCACAGTCCCTTTGGATGAGCTGTTAATACAATTAAGCAATCCACTTAGTGATTCAAATGAGCAACTACTGGCTACAGCTGCTGTGTCAGCATCCACCTGTCACTAAAAGCAGCCACAACTATAATAATGTATAACTAATCTTTAATATAAGTGGGTGAGTTGTAGAATACATTCATGGATGGATGCTGTTCATTTAATTATGGAAGTCTATGGGGTCAGTGATTCTACAAGTTCTTCTGTCTTTACTATACAGATAGATTCCACATGCTGTTGCTTGTTATGAAACTGTACTTTATGATCCACATCATTTTCAGAATGAACTTACTCGGTGACCTCTTATACCGCAAAAAGAGACACAGAAATATTTTCTGATAGAATAAAGTCACTCACAACACCTTTATATTGATCAGAGACCCAAAATACTTCCCTCACTGTAACACAACCACCACACACTGTTACTATAGGGAGCAGGGATTCAATTTTTTTTCTACAACAGTTTCTTTCCTTTCTCAGCAGAAGTCTGACTTAATATATGCAGGGAAAATCATCTTCAGAATGAAATACATTTGACAAATAAACCTTACCCACCCAACAGTAGAAAGGGCTGTGCGGGCAGCAGACCTCACAAATGCGGGGCTACTAGGATTAATCGCAGTCTTTTCACGGGAAACCTGCAATGATTGACAGGTGAGTGCCTGAAGGGCAATCTTTAGTTGGTTGCCACAGGGATTTAGACTGGCCTTGTGACTCTTTCTTCCCATGGGTTACCTTAATGAAAATGCCCTCCCTGTTCCACTGGGCACTAAAGTGTTTTTCTCTTGACATTCTTGGCACTCTCATAACGCAACTATGCAGCATTTTTACAGCAGTAAAAGCACTCAGCTATTTTCTGACAAGGTGAACATATGGGCAACCGGTCGCAGCATGCCTTCATATCACTAATTAAGTAAAAGTGGGCTAAAAGAAAACACTAATCGCTTACATGCTCTATGTGTAAAATGGGGTTGATGATGAAGCTTGATAAGTGCCAGATATAAGAACTATACTGGATTTTATATAATAATGAAGCATTTTGAACATATTTTTAAATTAGCAATGACATCTGTCATGAACTGAAACGGATTGAATTTTGTGTCTCAGCTGTTTTAATTCATCTGCATTAGTTTTCTCCCTCTCTGGATGAGAAAGTGTGAAGTAAAGATCTTTGTGTTTCCCATCTTTCTTCTTACTAAGCCAATGGACTTAATCATGGCAGCAGGGCCCGTACCCTGCAGAGCATCAATGACTCGTTACCCGTGATAACACGGCAGGACCCCGACCGACTGAGGAGATGCCTGAATTAAAATCCTGCTTCCATGGAAATAGGCACAGTGCCTCCCGGTCCTGCGTAACCTCTGAACTCTTGTCTTTGTCTCAGGACTGTGACAAGCGCTCCGAAATGGAGACGGAGGGAATGGGCGAAGAAAAGAAACAATTCTTTTTGCTGTCGAGTTTATAAGGCTGCCACATATTAAGTATAAAAAGAGGCCGCTGCTGCTTGTCGAGAGGTCCTTTAGATGTGGATGAAAGAGCCTCCTGAGGGTTTTCAAAGGGAAGGATCTGCATTGAGCTGGTGAGAAGCTCTCAGTTCCCATCTTTACCTTTATTACTATAACTACGGATAGCACTCAGCCACTAAGCTGATATAACAGTGAAACAGTGCACAGAGCCTTTGTGCCAAATCACTCCGATTCTACTGTTCCTAGAATAGCCTCAACAGTTAGATTTTCCTTCTGCTCTTCATTAAGTACATATCAAATATTCATGGCTATGGAAAGGTGTAACAATGACTTTAAGGGAGCCTGTTGAGTGTCTAATTTATTCAGACCATACAAGACATTCAGATGACTTAATCCCTGTGCTATTCCAGAAACCCAACTCGCTGTATTTCAGCTCTCAAAGGCCAAAGTTCCATTGGTAATGGTCACAGGGAGAGCCAAGATAAATGCCTGCTGCTTGTTTTCTTTGTGTGTGCAAAACTGCGTGTGTGTGTGTGTGTGTGTGTGTGTGTGTGTGTGTGTGTGTGTGT
>NW_005187464.1:526475-530907 GCF_000239375.1 Pundamilia nyererei | reverse complement strand
GTGTGTGTGTGTGTGTGTGTGTGTGTGTGTGTGTGTGTGTGTGTGTATTCCACAACTAACTGTGCTTCAGTAAAAATAAGTTAAGTAAACATGAAAATGGCTTAGATTGAACTTCAAGTACCAAAACCTCTGAGATGTTTCATGTGTTTTTTTATGAAAACTTGCTGCATCATCACAGAAGCAATCCAAGCTATTCAGCATAATGTTTAGTTTTCAGGGCAACAGCCCACGCAGAAAGCCAAGAAAAACTCAAAACCACTTAAAAAGAATCACAGGATGTCATTACTATGGTAAACCATCATGACAGCTTATAATGTAAATCATCTGAAAAAGTGGGAAGACAAAGACGAACCAGGAGATAGATAATAGCTTGCATCAAACAGTGCAGTTCTTTGTAATCTGAGATCAAAACTAATTAGGATTGACTTACTTTGATTCTGCAAAATGTGGGCTTCTTTCTTCTTTGAATGTGCAAGTATGTATGTGGTAATACTTTGGTAAGTAACCGTTTCAAACAGCTGAAACACCTTTGGCATTATAGCTGATCTCGACAGAACGCCTTTTTGAAAGCTTAACTAAAACTATTCACCTTGAAGTAACACAAACTATCAGTGCTTTCAGTTCTAATGACAGCTCAGAATCTTTTCTAAAGCGAAACAACAGAGCAATATGTTACTACCTGTGGAACAATGTTTTTAGACACCAATCAACAGTAGCAATAGACAAGGTTAGTTAACTGGAAAAAAAAACTACACACCGAAAATAACAAAATCTAGCAAGAACAATATTATGCACTTAAGATAATAATATACTACATTGACAAAGTTACTGTTTTATCTACACATTAAACATAGAGAAGCTGCTAGGTCATCGAAACCCATGTCACAAAGCTCCCGGTGAACAGTTTTTGTGCTGATGTTAATGCAAGAGGAGGTTTGGAGCAGTTATTGAGTCAGCAGATTGTTGGCGAATTACACATTATGTTCCTCAACACTCGGCAATCCTGCTCTGTAACTTTAAATGGTCTTCCATCTTGTGACTGTGGTTCCTAAATGCTTCCACTTCCACTAGCAGGTAAGACATTTCCAAACCTGACCTGTTGCAATGGTAGCATCCCATAACAGCAAAATCTTCAGTGACCTCTTTATAGAATGACCCATTATTTTTTAAAAGGAAGACTGCTTACCTAGTTACTTGATTTTACACACCTGTGTTAATGGGACCGAAAACACCCCAATCTGTAGACCAGTGCTTGTTTGTATATTGCATATGTATGTGTAGGAAATGTCCCACTTTGTTAGTTTTAGTCTGTTAACACAACCAGCTTTGGGTGGCTTTACTTCATCTTACGTGAAACTGGGGTGTCTACGTGAGTGTGATCTAAGTGTTTATACTGTAATGCCTCCTGTGTGTGTCTTAAATTTCCCTCTGAAATAAATCCATCTATGCTCTTTCTCTACTACTTTTGGAGGCTGTGGCTTATCCCAGTAGTCATTGGATGAAGGAAACTAGCAGAAACTAACACTGAAAAAAATAAGTAGATAAACTAAAGCCGAACACTTTTGAGCAGTCAAAACTGAAACATGCAAATATTTAAAATGAAACCAACCTGTAAAAGAAAAACTGCTAAATAAAACAAATATGCAGAGCCATGTATACAGAAGAAACTGAAAGTAGATTAAAAACTATTTAAAAATCAAGACAATAAGAAGATGATGAGTGTATTTTGTAATACATAATGAATGAAATGCTAGATTTTCTTTAATATATATATATATACTCAACTGAAAAGAGGAAGCACAGAATTCAGCTTCTTCCTTGTCATTTATTAGTGGTGAATCTATTTTGCAGTCCATGTGAATTAATTTTGGCTGGTGAGCCAGGAATCACACCGGTAATTACATGGAACGGACGAACAGTCTTTTGGCAGCAAGTTCTCTGTATGCAGGCAAATTAATGTCCTTGCTGGTACACTGTCATGGGAACATGTCAGTGGAAGTTAAAACATATGACAATGCAGTACATGGACAGTCAGCAGATGTGCATGCCTTACTTGTACTTTTTTATGACAGAGAAGCCACACGGCACATGATTTAAAAAAAAAAAAAAGTGCTGTGAGAGTATGGGGTTTTTATGGCTCCGCCACAGCTCTGCCATCCTGCCAGCCTCTTGCTCTCTGGGCAAAGGCCTGCAAAGGAACCACAGAGTGAGCTGACAGCTCATTGGAGGCCTGACAACAACTCAGTGGATCCAATCCCCGACAAACCTTAACAGCTCTTCTCCTTCTGCCTTCATCCTCTCTATATTTTTTTGTGTCTTGAGCCGGTGAAATATGACAGATCTTTCTCTCAACAGCGGCTGCTACATATTTCTCCAGATTCATATGTAACCACAGACTTAGCCCATCTGCTTTTTCCAAGGTTTTTTCTCTGGCGAGCTTATGTGAGAAGAGGCCTGACAAACACAGATGAAAAAGCAGCATTCGGTTTTGTCCTTTTTCCCTCCGAGGCAGCTGAGTTTGAGTTCAGAAGAAAAGGGTGGGGGAACTATCTAGTAAAATGGGACTGTTGTCTTTTTTAGCAGCCATGAGGTAAGAGGGACTAGTTAAAAGAGCTGGAAGTGTGCCTCTGTACACACACTGAAAAGTCAGGTAGATCATGGAAAGAAAAGTAAATAGAAAGCAATTACTGACTTTAGTCTGAATACAAGTGAAGGGAAATCTGAAAAGACTATAATGTTTTTAAAAGAGGTCAATTACTACAATAGCTAAACATCGTATGAGTGCTCTGTTTTCTCAATTGATGGTATCTACACTAAAACAACAGCGGCTCCTTTACTCCAGGCGAACAGAATCTCCTGTTTACTCTTCACTGTACATCTGGATTGCCACAGCAATTCAGAAGGATGTGGTATGATTGTAATCAAGCTAGGTCTTTGATCGCTACACTGAGCTAATCCAGGGCTTACAGTAACCTCAGACAGGCTGTAGAAATCACCATTACTATACAGCTGTTACAGGAAAACTATCTGACTAAAGCCTGGCTTGTATGAGGAGAGTCTGCGGAGTGCTACTCCTAAACTTTCGTCCATTGAGCTTGTCAGCACTTTCAGCAGGGATAAATGCTGTGCAGTTCCACTCACTTAACTCAGCTTTTCCAGGTCATTCATAAGCTTTTACAGAGTTCAGTCCCTACAACTCACAACTGAAAAAAAAAAACACCTCCCGACCAAACCATCAAACCACACTTTCATCCTGTATCTATGGTCCTGCAATCTCAACTGAGCCTTTTCAAATACAGTCCTAATAGGGTTCTACTGTCGGGCAGGGAGAAAGAACGGCAGGGAGGAGATACTGGCCAAGCTAAGGTAGCAAAGTCACACAACTGAATGTATTTTTTTTTTTTATCCCTCGGCAGATAATTACAATTTTCTCTCCTCCAAATTGCAGTGACAGGCCGATGTTCAGGAAATACCCAAAGAACTTTAATAACCCGGGCAGTGGTGAAAAATGTCCTTATCTGCGCAGTGTGGCGTGTCAGATTTATTCAGTGTTATTTTATTTGAAACCTCTGAAATAGGCAAGTTTAAAACTGAGGCAAATTCTGTAATCAACACACAGTTTCTACCTGAATTATTTAGAGAATAGAAGAACAGAATCAGTGACTGACACTACCAAAATTACAATATATGCTAAAAAATGCATGAGCTCACTATGCAGTACAATATTGCAGGTGATATTTTAACATTTTATATACTTAACAAAAAATAATGCCAAGAATAATGATGGCATATCTCCAAAAACCCATCCCAAAAGTCAGTGAAAATTACCTCTTTTTAAAGAAGTCAGTTGGGTGGATTTGAGGTGAGAGCATTTTGCCTTCATTTCCCTGAAAAGTACTTACCTGTTCAAACATATTATCCTAACAACAAACGTGCACTGGCTTCATGAAACACCCTTTTGGACCTTACCTCAGCAGCTGGGATGCCTTCGGGTGGGCGACATTGAAGTAACACTTCCTGTTCAAGTGACACTTCTTTTCCAAGAGGTTCCTGGTCAAATGTCTTTCTCAAGTCTGAAAAAACACATAAAAGACATTGTGTATTAGTGCTAAATGAAAGTGTATCATACTGGAAGATCGACAGTATATCCTGAAATATGTTTAAGATTAAACACAAAGCCGACCAGTGTTAATGTCACAAACTATAAAAACAATTAAAAGAAAAGAAAGGTTAAGTTGTCAATAAGACCTGCCTATGTAAAAGCAGTATATATAAAGCAGACTATAGGTGAGTGTTATGTCTCCAAGCTCATCTTCAACACACACACACACACACACACACACACACACACACACACACACACACACACACACACACACACACACAGATTGCTTGAAATAGATGGATGGAAAATATGGAGAAGGGGCTCACT
>NW_005187464.1:513813-525844 GCF_000239375.1 Pundamilia nyererei | reverse complement strand
ATGCGTGCGTGTCATCACAGCAAACTGCAGCAAGAAGTACCACAAAGGTGGCCTTGAGTAGTTGGTAGATATTTATACATCTGTCAGTCAATCGGAAATATGACAACTTACCAATGTCGAGAATGCAAGCTTTATAATCTAACAGATGTCACTGGTTATTCTACCAAAAATGCATTTTGAAATGTAATGTAATGTATTGTAATGTATGTTAATTTTTCATCAAAATAATGAAAAATGATGTCATCTACTGTATTTTATTTTACCAGGAAGTCTAACTGAGATGAGCTGCTCAGAGGAGAGACTTGGACATGATTGCACCCATTAGAGCTCTTTTCTCTAGAAAAATAACCACATGCCACATGTTACTTACGACATTTAATTCGTTTTACATTGCGCTTCAAAAAAAACAAAAAATCCAGTTATAAAACTGTATTTTGTATTACACCAACTTCCTGTAGCTTTTGATGTTGGCAGCACTGAACTATACAAGCTATAGAATGAAGGCTGACCTGAAGATCCTATCTTTGATAAGCCAACATGGGCTCTTAATTAACATTAAAAAAAGTTCACCCATCCCTTCTCTATTTTTTTAAATGCTTAACCAACCAGAGTTGTGACACTGGGGACAGAGAAGCGGTTGCCTGTCCATCACACAGCTAACAAACACACAGAGATTTGCATGATGACATCCACCCTTATGGCCAATTTAGAAAGTCCGGCTAACCTAACCTGCATATCATTGGACTGTTGAAGCCGAAGTACCTGAAGGAACCCTAAAAGCAGAGGGACCACATGGAAAGTCCACAGCAAGCAGATATATTAGTTTCTTCTTCAACCCACACCTAACTGTGTCCATGAAAACAAATCCTGCAGTGACCTTCATTCAGGGACTCGATCTTTTAAAAGGATACAGCTGTTCTTCTTCAGAGAACGCTGCTAATACAGAAATGTACAGCTACTGACATTGTGTACCAACATAAGGCACAGATTTATTATATTTTATAGTCCTAGAATAGCACATGGACTTTAGATGTGGGCATACTGTCTGAAGTGACACAGATCGTATGGCAGGATTTGCACTTGAAAAGTCAAAGCAAACTGCGTGTAAATCTCTAAAGACTCTCAAGACTCTTAGGCACAGTGTGTAACAGGATACACTTTCCTTATCTATCATAGTAAAGAAATGCTTTTCAGTGTCTGGGGAGATGGTGTATGAATGGATACAGAATGAAAAGAGCATTACCACCTGTAATAAAACGAGAGATCTCCAAAGACTGATCACAACAGATTTTTTTTTTCTTCATTTGCTTTCATTTCATTCAATAGCTATTAGGTTTAGAGACATTATTTTAAAATAGACATGTTTCACTGTTTAGAATGAACTGGTCTGCATCCCCGAAGGGAAGAAGACAGATCACGTTCCTATTACAGAACACATGATGATGCAGCACCTGGAAACACTAAAGAATACCTATAGTCATTTTACGGTTCATTTTTTATTTGGAAAAATGATCCTTAAAATAACAAATTCATGAGGTATCCTTGTTCCAGTTCAACCCGTGAGTACCCGTGTCTTCAGGGGAATATGTTATAATTCAGCACATTTCAATGTATTGTAATGGCTGAAAGGGTGACTGCTGAATTGAAAGTAATTTCCGTAAAAGTCTGGTATGAAATTAAAAGAAAGAATGACTGCAGGGGTATATTCTTTGACAGAGGTTTTTCCAATTCAATCCAAGGACACACAAGCTGTTTGGTTTCCTTAAGATAAAGTGGGCAGGAGGAAAGGAAAGGAGATACATCAGAACTATTCTATAGCGATGGATGCTACCTTAACGATAAAATACTTAGAAGTCACGGTATGACAGGTACACACTGATAACTTTATGATTTATAAAATTTGCACTACAGTCAAATCTAACAAATTAAATTATCTGTCCAGGTACTCTGACATGCATGTGTCAGGTTAACGAACAGCTGGCCATAGGTGTGAATGTGAGCGTGAATGGTTTCTGTCTAAGCTCTGCATTAGACGGGCGACCTGTCCGAGGTGTTTTGGCACCCCCGCCCCTGATCCTGAATAAAGTGAAAACACCCAAAAAAGAGAAAATATCTATTGAGCAACAGTTTCTGAAATACCAGACTTGCTGATGCCAGGTGTCAGAGGAGAATGGCTAGACTGCTTTATGTTGATAGGAACGGAAAAGTAACTCAAATAACCGTTCGACATGTCAAACCTTGAAGCAGATGAAGAACTGAGGCAGTTCTGAATGCAAAAAAAAAGTCCAACCTGCTATTAGCAAATTGTTCCTAATGAAGTGGCCGGTGGGTTCCTATTACATATTTTATTCTCTTTTTGTTTGGAACAAAACCCAATTCTTTTTCTTCCTTTCACTTCATAGCTCTTCTTAGTTAAATTATGCATTTACTATTCAGAGCATAAATTCGCTTAACAGGCAACACTGTTACTATCAGTGGCAAAGGCCAGTGTTTGTGTGTTTATGTGGAATATTCACACTTTTAGTCCTCAGCCTTCTTATTCAACTAAAAATTGAACACCCGCTGCTTTTGTAGTTCACTAATCAAAATGTACCTGTGATGAAACAGTAAGTAGCATACGAGCGATTATTTTGCAATATAGATTTTTATTGGATGTCGGTTTAAATTACACCTCCCTGCTGGAGTCTCTCCTTTCCTCACTTCTCGTAACCCTGAGCGGTACTGCGGCATAGAGGGTGTGGGAGCAGCTGAGTAGACATTCCTGCGGGAGACACATCATTCTCCCCTCAGCAAGCAAACACTTCCAGCCTCACAGGCCCACAGAAAGATACACATATGACAACCATTACCTTAAGTGGCTACTTGTCAGGCAAAATTACACCAGCACTGTGCACTTCAGAAATTATTACTTTTCTTGCTTAGTAAATCATTAGCTACTGGTGCAATCCGATATCAGGAGGCCTACTCTGAGAGTTTTAATCCCGAGGAAAGTCACATGCAATGCTGCTTTGGTTTTACCTGCTCCAAAAGTCCACAAACAGACAAGAAAATCTATTTGCTCTCTCTGTGTATGATTCCCCTCCGCCAGTCCTGAAAGCCATTTCTTCTGATTTGATTAATTTATTTAATTTGCTTCTGTGAAAATACTTTCATTACCCCTCGGTGGCAAGCAATAATTGCACCCCAAAAATAGAGGCCAATTAAAACGGTTCTGTGGAGGTCACATGAAGGGAAGGACACACAAGAAATGCACACGTTCTCTCTTCCTCTGACAGGCTCTCACAATAATTTCAGCCAAACTTCCAGCAAGTCTGAAAGCTCCTTCTTCAACACGGCAGCCTCTTAACTCATCTGCGCTAGATGTGACTCACCGTCTGATTAAACAGTATATGTTTAGATGATGGGAGAGGAGAGGAAAACAACCCCAGTTTCCATTAGCCTAACGGGATAGAGTCTGGCTCTGACAAGAAGCCTGCCTGGAGAGAAAGCCCAGTAGAGGAGCTAATCCATTCAGCAGAAGCTAATGGGAGGGGAAGAGGGGTCCATTGTGATTTGAGGGATAGGTTAGTGCTGGCAGGCTGCTCATCACGGGTGATTATAGGAGGTGGAGCAGCGGGAGTGGACTCAGTGGGAGACTGAGAGGCGTGATTCGGATTCACCAGGCTAGTATAATAGAAGCAGTAATAGGAAGAGATACTGGTGTTGGAAATAAAGGGGAATGCACTAAATTCAGAGACAAACTGTGCAGAATATGGAGCAAATACAGAGTTAGTAATACAAAGAAGTGGAGATGATCGAATAAAAATAGGGAGAGACAGCTCCATCACTGCTAAGTTGCTTTTAATTGAGCGGTTCAGGTGAAATCCTGGATATTGACTTTGCGAGGTGCTTTCTGATGCACTGTATAGCAAAGATGAAATCATTCTGACAGTTCCCCACCAAACATCAACAGCTCAAGTCATATCCTTATCGAGTTTTGACAATATATTTGACATAAACTACAATACACTCTCCAAGTGTGTATTGCAGGGGTTTTTTCCCCAGTTTGCCACAAGCCTAAAGAGAAACAGTGAAGATGGGAAAGATGCGTCAGTCACGGTGCCTTGAAACTACTTGACAGGAGGTGGAAGTGCAATGATCTAGCCGATACTATAATAGGATTTCCTTCAGGTGGAATTTTGACAAAAACGTGTAAGTAGTTGTGTCACGTAATAGCTGTGTTGCAAAAATGTTGCCTTGATGTCACAGTCAGACTTAAGCAGCTCTTGCTTTCTGCATCATGTCTTCTGGGGTTTCATTACCCTTTTTTTCTGATTTTCTTTGCCACATCCTTTGGGGAAAACTGTTAAAAAATGAGCCCAAACTTTAGATCCAGTACAGAATGTTTCTCATTATTTAGAAACAATTGCGTGGTGCTTTTTCAGCAGGACGACAAACCGAGAACAAAGGAGGACCATACACAAATGAAGTCATAAACATGCACCACAGCTCTCCTAGTGCACAGACGCCACTTCAGCTCTTTTTCTCCCCCTCTGTGCTTCTTCTTCAGGTCTGTGCTGCCCGCAAGGAAACCACTGTACTGGCTTTTTACCAACTCAAGTTCAAAGGGACGCTTGAATCTCATGTTAGCAAAACCTCCTTTTCACTGCTACTATCTCCAGAATCTGTGAAGATACACAAGTCCATCGCTGAGATGCGTTTTCTTGGCAACCGAGAGGTTTTGTTTGGAGAGAAATACAAAGATGAGAGAGACGATAAGTGAATAATGGCCTGAAGAGAGGGATGAAAGGAGGGGGAGTATACTCACAGGCGATGCGGACATGAGCTTTGCGGCTCTTGGTGGTCCCAGCGGAGCTCCAGGCCACACACTGACACCAGAAGTCCTCTGGCCCAAACAATTCCTCCACTTGCTGCCGAGTGATCTCTATGCTGGCTTCCCTCACGACCAAACCTGGGAAAAAGAACATAGGATTTTTTTTTTAAATCACGGAGACGTGAAACAGTAAACAGAACAAAAAACAAAGAATTGACCGTGCAGGAAAATGACATTAATTTGAACACCAGAAAATATAAACAGATGGACAGCTGAAATGGTTAAAATAATGTGACATCATACACACCAAACTCAAACAACACATATTTGTGTCAGTCTGTCCTGATTCTAGAGCCAGAGCACTGAGCTGCTTGGGTCTGGGCCTTGTGGGGGAGGATTCTCAGCGTCATGGCTAACACAATCCTGTTTGCTAACTCCTCTGATTACTGCTCATCTGGGTGCCAGGGCCCAAACAAACAAATCATCCCCAAAACAAATGCCTCTACCCACAGCTGCCCCTCTAGAGCAGATTATGCTGCTACCATAGCGTGTGCACATCTCTGCATGTCTGTAAATGCCTATTTGTTGGAGCATTTGAGTTATGTACATGCAACCTAGGAACAGTCTATGCGTGCGTTATGTGACACACCGACGTTTATTGAAGTACAGTGCTTATTTCATTTCTCAATCCATAATATTTTTTCTGAGAGGATGGGACATTTAAGAGGACAATGATGCATTCAAAAAGGCTAGGTTGAGAAAAAAATGCATTTGCAACAGACTGCGTTTTGCAGACATCATGAGAATCTCAACAAGTATCCGAACTAAACCGAGAGCACGCTTGTAACTAATAGAAGTAAAGTATTCCATATGTATGGAGATGGTCCCTATAACTGCATTTGGATGCTGCTGGGCACTGGAACATCTCGCATTTTGCATGGATCCACATCCAGCAGTCCTGCAACATTTGTGCAGATTTTTTAAAAAGAACTTTCACGCTGTGAATATCCCATGCCACCTCATCCCAACAGTGCTGCCCCATTAGGCTTAGATAAGGGGTTTGTGTATCCTACTGGAAAGAAATTAAGCTAATGTCATTTTCCTGGAACTCTCATGCTCATGTACCTGGTCAGCAATGATGTGAAAGTGGGACTATCAAATCGCTGCCAGTTGTTCTTGAATCGCCTTTTTGTATGCATTCCCCGCACCATTACACCATCAGCAGCTGCCTGTGCCATCAGCACCATGTTGTTTGTATACCAAATTCAGGCCCTGACATCAGTTCCAAAACACTGCCTGTCATTTGCTTCCCCCCCCCAGTCATTAGTCATCGAGTTTTAGTGCCTTGCCCTGTAGAAAGGTTTGTTGTTAGCTGAGACGATGACTAACTGTTTGTTGAATTGGTAACAAATCTATTTTAACTCAGCACTTAAAGAGTGGTGCAAACTTTTTTTTCTATTTTTTTCTGCAAAAATGTTCAAATCTTTGGGTCATTTTAATCCTATTGTTGAACATTAGGTTGTCTGCAACAACCCCCTATCATTGTCTGTTAATTCAAAAAGAATAGTGTGGCTGGGGTCTCTTGACAGGGCACAAATTAAAAGGGCTGTACAGAGTGCACGCTAATTTAAACAGTGGGCTGTGGTGGAATTAATGATTAATGCCTGTGTTGACAAAAGACTACAACTGTAAGGGAGTTTTTTTCTTCTTCAAAGTTAGAGTTACTGTATTAAATGAATAAATTACCTATTTGTAACTTTAAGGGTAGGTATTGATAGGTACCAGTTTTGAATTTTGCACTTTTTGTTTTTCTACTGTACCATTCTCCAAGTAATAGCTGTCAAAATCATTTTACATCTTGGGTCGGACCAGTGAAGCGGCCCTTTCTTTCAATGTAAAGAAGTTTAACAACATCCCGAATGAATCTCTGAGGTATCTTATTATGAGATAAAGAAGAGCAATTTCAACAGTACGTCTCAGGTTTCATACAAGATGAAGAAATGCTGCTCAAGTAAATGAAAAATCTGCCAGCACGACTCTTTGGACTTAAATTGTGAGAATTAATGTACAAAATTACTGAATATTTTCTGGTATCTCATTGCTCAGAGTGTTTTGTAATAATAAAACAGACCTTTTTTTTTTTTTTAAAACCAAAGACCCATATAAAAAAATAAATAAGTATTTCTATAGCAGATGGTGAAAAAAATGTTCCTGTCATGTCACTGTTTATCTCTATTACTTTGGTGTAGTGCGAATGGCCAGTGGGGGAGGTCTTATGAAAACAGTAAAAAATGTATGCCCTCCTTCACTTTTTCCACAGCCTGACTGGGCCGATTCTGGCCCATGGGCATTATGTTCGACACCCCTGCTCTAGATAATCAAGTTTGGAAATTTCCACAAAAGAAATAAAAAATAAATCACAAAGCAACAAAGCTTACAGTGTTTGGGCTAAGCCAATAAAGCAGAAAATATCATTATGTAGGTTTTCCTGTATGTGTGCCTTATAGCAACCGCTGACAGTAGTACTGACCATTCTGTCAAATCATCATTGCTTTGTATTAGATGCAACTGTGTTGTGTTGACAGATCTCCAAAAACAGCTCTGTGGCATCTAAATCCAACATCAGCCAGAGCTCTAAACTGTATATCTGGGTGTTTCTAACTTAGCCATTATGCTAAAAATATCTTTTTAACTAAGCTTACCTAAGAGACACCATGTGCTGTCAATGTGGCATCGCTATTATGTACAGTCTCAAAACTGTGTCATAGATCATTGACTCATCTGTGCCGCAATGTGCATTTAATCAGTAATCTAATCTCTGACTGACATCCAGCTCTTTGCAGCGTGAATCACTGCCAACTGATTCAGATGATAAGCTAATTTGCAACAATTTGTTAATTTAGTTTGTGATGTGAAAACCGGAGAAGAAAAGAAAGAAGTAATCTGAATCAAGGCTCCTGGCTCAAATCAAACGTTGTGCCGGCTCAGTGTTACTTTAGTTTTACATATGTGCAGTCATCTCTGCCACTCATGTTAATGTAACAGCAGACTTTCTATCACTAATTATTATGTGAGAGATTATTGCCTGATAACTGCCTGAGACAGCATCTCAGGAGTGAATACTAATCCTGCTCTGCTGGTATGCCCATTAAAAACCATTATCTCTGTGTAAATCCTGAACCTTTTTCCTTAGATTATTAGAGCACAGCTCTGATTGGTTTATATGGTAGCTGTGTGACATTCTGGTTGAATGGAAAATGCAAAAGAAATTGGATGGTTAAAAAACGAACATGCCAATTTATTTCAGGTTCAGTGAATTCACACAGCCTCCTTGTTCTGGCACAGAGCAAGCATAGTGACATCCCACACACTAGCTTACCTCTCATGTAAAATTTACACAGTGTGCCAGCAGGCAGGGGTACAGCCACGTCTATTGTGTCACCGTTTGCTTCGGCATGTATGGCTTTCAACACATATGTGCGAGTGCCAAAGAGTGCGCCTCTGGTCGTCGCTACTTGATGCCAGTATGCTCGCCTGAGAGGATGTTTTGTTAGTTTGAGAATGTGATGATGGATGTGCTTTTGTGGGAGCATCACATCCAGTCTAGCAGAGGGAAAATCAATAGTGGAAACAGTAAGTAGATTCTCATAATTCTCAGAAGGTCTAAAACGTGCGCAAGAATCAGTCATTTGTTTTTTTTCTGTCAGCGCTGCAGACATAAAGGGCTCTACAGTGATCAATTATCCGCCTGATGTTGTTAGCATACTCTATACCATTAGAGAATCGAAAATGATGACGATGCCTGCAGTGGTTATCAGTCTCCTTTAAGAGTCATTCATGACTTCACGGGGATTACTAAACCTGGATTAAACTCTTCCTTTCCTGTGTTGCACTTCAAACACATCTGAAGAATCACCCTGATGGAAAAATCAGAGCTCTGAAACGAGCCTGCTGACCTCATCCAGTGACTTCATATGTGCTCAGCTAGAATTTCTAAGTGTGCTTTATATCAATACAATGATAACAAAATAAAACTGGCCATTCAATTTAAAATCAAGGTGTGTAAACTGTGTCAGGGCCAGTGAGGCAGGGCTACTATCTTCCTAAGCCATTAATAACTGGCTAAATAAGGGGCTTCATTTTGAGAGGATTCATTATTTATGTGGTTTTTAACATGAGCTAGCCTAGCAGCCTATTGTTAGCACCAGGAAACATTATTGATCAAACCAGTCAAGCAAAAACAGGCGGCATTGGTCACTGAAGGAGAGATGGAGGAGGTGGGAGGCATAAGTGCCCTGATATTCTTGTGAGATGAAGAGTGCATCTGTTAGATCTTTTAACGTATATCTCAGAGAAAGTGACAGGCTGTCTCCGGTGTACGTTACACTACCTGCACCTACATATAATTAATTTGCTACTCATTTGCACAGATCAATGCACTCTCCACTCACAGAGACTATGAAGTGCCTTTAAAAATGCTACAATGTTTTTGGGCCACGTTAAGCACCTACAAAATCTTCAAAAAGGTTTTGCATTCAATACCCAGTTATTTTGCTTGGGTGTTGTATCTGTCCAGGCTTACTTGCATGTCCTTTCTAGTTCTTTTTATACCCAACAAACAAAATGAAGTCCTATAGAAGCAGTAAAGGTGCACTTACTTTGTCACAGGACTGGACAAAATGCTCTGTTCTGTAAAAATTTTCTTTTCACATGATTGTAGATGCGCACATGAGCCAATTTCCTTTGACCTCATATTCAAGGTGGGTAGATTACAATCTAGTATTGCATTTATTCAACCATTTCCTAGTTGACATCCCTCGTTTGATCATTTTACACAATACCACAGGAAAGTTTTAACATAATCAGCAGAACATCACTCAGATATATTTATTGAAGCCATAATGCGCAATGATATTTTAGTAATGTAAGCTGGGTAGCTAATGCCTTGTTCTTACCTTTAAAATTATGAATGTTTTCTCAGTGGCTTTGGTTCTAAATGACCTGCCTTTCTTTGTGAAACACCTGCACATAAAGTGAAGCTCACAGTGATAAAAACATTTCAGACAGTACTTTTTAATTCGCTTCTTCTAATGCACCTTTATCTACCAGATGGTCAGGAGAGTCTGTCGTCACATACGGCAGACAACTGAATAACCAATCACAGCAAAGCAGCCCTCCTGCTGATCCAATCTAGCACCAACCAATTTGAAATGGTTTATGGCCACATGTCAGAATGACGCTTCCTTCTGGAAACTGTGTAAATATAAGTTCCCTTTTTCTTTTGGACTATTTTTCCTTTGCACAGGCAAATGCACATGCTGTTTTACTTTTATAACTGGCTGCTGATCAAAAGAAACTCTTCAAATGGCCCCTTTACTCTGCATGTAATCACCGGCTCCTTACAAAAAGATCACGTACAATCATGCCACTTGTTGAGGCGTTAATCGTTTTTATGCAGTGTATTTTTTTTTAATGCTCATGTGCTACTTGTGGCTTACAGCACCTTAGATTCATGGGAATAAAAAAACCTTTAGACATTACATATACCTGAAGCCACTTCAGCACCAGTGATGTAAGGCAGCAGGTAAGTTGGTTCATGCTGTGTACAGTGAATCAAGTCCTGTATTGCTGATTGCATTCCAGCTACTGATGACGCACACATTGTGCTTTCAGCCGGTAGGATTTCATGACGCAAACATCTTAAATTTTAAAATGAATGTCATTTGCGTCATTCAGTGCCTTTAAAAAGTATTCGCAACATTTACATTTATATGTTTTACTGCCTCACAGGATTGAGTCAAAGCTGATTTGTAGCCTTTTTAACAGAAGAAAAGTCCTTTTTGTAAGTAAAAAAAGAGAGAGAGAAAGAGAGATGTGTTTTTGAGGAAAGCTTTTAGTTGGCAGAATTACAGCTGTGTAATTCTCTTTCCATTTCTTAGAGGCTGATGTTCCTGTACTCCAAAGCATGTTCAGTGACAGGAAAATTGTATCTTTTCCCTGACATGTGCTCATCAATCACATTTTCCCAAGTTTTTTTCTGGGATGTCCCTGTGTTTTTATTGTATGGTTTATGCTACAATACTGATCGAAGAAGGTGAAATCTTTTAAATAGAACCTAGTTTTATCTTTTTAACTATGTGCCCTTTAAAACCTTTGCACTATGTCTCTTCCCTTTGTTTGTGTATATTTGGGATAAAAGTCAAATATGTATACAGTGTTCCCCTGTATGTATAGCACTGTGCAAAAGTGCAAGGAGTAAAGAGTAAAAAATTTTAAGTTTTAACAATTTAATTGATTGTATTTAAAAGAAAAGTTGAATGGAATTTCTATCCTTTGTCTCATAAACATTTTTGATCTCGCAATCTCTTATTTTATGATCAGAACACCTTAACAGAGGTAAGACGAGAGAAAAAGAGAAAATGGGCTCAAGATTTACTCGTACAGAGGAAGATATCAGATTTCTTTAGGCTACACTGTCAGTGTTATTGACCATGCTGGCCAGTTTCTATTGGTGCTTCTTTTTTGTCAATCTGGGGAAATCAGAGCGCAGTGGAGTGGGATGAGAAGGGCTACACACATCCACTGAGCTCTTGTGGTGTTGTGTGTGTTTGTGCTGGGTGCAAGAGCATAAATGAATGAATGTCTTTGCAGTAAATAGCCTGTGGATATGGCTATGTAGAGTGGGTGCGTGTATGATGTGTGGGTTGTTTTCCGTGTTGATGCTTTTAGCTAAAAACCTTCTGACATAAAGGCTAAGAGCCACTGATACCTCACCCTCTTCTTTGTCATAATCATAACTACGAAACACAAGCTCAGATCGGTGTATTCTACCTAAAGTACACTAGGTCACAAAATAAAAGTATTTCAGGTTGGAAAGCGTGTTGTTTTTCTTGTTTTTTTTCCCCAATAACTCCTTTCATGTTTGTGCTCACTGCAAGAATCCTTTTGTCTGTGTATCTGCTTTTGTATCTTGTACCACTGCTGTAACACTTCTTTTGTATATGCTCTGGCTGTCATCTTTAACACTGCTATTTTTTCCCCCCATACTGTATATTGCAGTAAAATGGAACTTCAGAGGTATTTTATATTAAATGCCAAAGTTAAAACACGCTTCCCGATGTTCAAAGTGTATGCACATGTGTGTGAATTCACGTTTAAGTAAAGGAGAAACTATCTGTGTGTGTGTGTGTGTGTGTGTGTGTGTGTGTGTGTGTGTGT
>NW_005187464.1:509357-513793 GCF_000239375.1 Pundamilia nyererei | reverse complement strand
GTGTGTGTGTGTGTGTGTGTGTGTGTGTGTGTGTGTGTGTGTGTGTGTGTGTGTGTGTGTGTGTGTCAAAACAGTGGAATGAAAAGGGTAAATGCGATGTGATTGGTACCTGTGGGTGACAGAACGAACTCAATTTCCAATACAGCAGCTGAATGCAGCCAATCAGTGCTGGGCTGTTGTGTGTAATGGCTCTGGTGCCTTTGGGGACTGAATTCTTAAAAACAACCGTACCGGAGCTTCACTACCATCACTTCCTCTTGATGCTCAACAAAACAGGTATGTAAACAGACATATCCCAAAAAGTTGATTCTGTTCATCTATGCGCAACGTTTTCAGTGGAAGAAACGTTTCATCACTCACCCAAATGAACTCTTCAGTCTCAGCTGCATAATGACGGAAACTGGAACCACTGACTAACAACGAGGCACGAGCTCAGTTTAAAATGTAAATTGACAAGAACACTGATCCACAGTCAGGAGTACTATTCACAGAAAATTGGGAAATGACTGCAATCACAGCACTGAAAGATCTACCCTTTTCTTAGTTCAGAGATGGCCGTTCTCTTTTCACATACGCAGCTTCCTTGACTTTCCCGCTCAAACCACCTTTTCTCCCCCGACAAGGATGTGACAACATCATCGCTAAAGGAGTGACATCTGGTCTGTAGGGGTTCAGGCCCAACAAGGCAGCTCTTCTGTGTTGTGCCAAAAGTTGCTTGGTATCCCCAAATTACGGCAATCTCCTCAGCACTTAATCGCGTACATCGTTTTGCTCTTGTGCCAGAGGACCCGATCCTCGGGGCAGAACAATTTTTGGTGTACTGTAGGGTGTTTTCAGGTTTGAAAGCCAGAAAAACATTGTGTTTTTGAGAAAAAAATGCATCTCAGCTGTTGCTAAAACTCCTGACACATAAAGGATCACTAATCTGTGTTGTTTATGAAGTTGAGGAAACCTGCAGAAACTGAAGAGGTCAGTTGAATGAGCGGCAAACTCTTTCTCCACTCCACAAACACTGTTTGAAAAACTTTCTGGAATATCCTTATCTGGATTATTGAGCAGGCACCGAAACAAAATATACACACTCAAATGCATAAACGTATGATTGTGATGGAAATGATGGTGCCAAATGAAAGATACCTCATCTACAGTCTGAGTGGCAAGGTCAGCAGTTAAATATGCTGGACAATAAGATTTATAAGCAGAGATTCACATTGAGCGTATGTTTGTAAAGACACTTTTGTCAGAACTCATACTCATACACTTGCTTTTGGGAAAATATGAAAACATCATATTGTGATTCAAGGTTATGTTTTCAACTTTTTATCAGAACAACAATCTTCTGCGAACCTTAACCAACTGCTTTGATTTTCTTAAACGATAATATAAAACCAAATCATGTTTTAGCTGTCAGGATGCATTTCTGTGAAGAAAACCATTTTTATTAATGCTCTGTGCAGCATGATGTCTTCTAAAACAGAGTTGCTAGTCAGCACGTAGCCGATCTTTCTACTGACCAGAGTTCTCGTCAACCCTCTCCTCCACAGTGTGCTCCTTCTGGTGAACCCACTCGCTGTTGCACTTGAAGTAGATTTGGGTGGCAGGTGTGGCCTTGCAGTACAGGTTAACAGGCTTGTTCTTGACTATGTAGGCCTCCTCTGGTTCCATTAAAAACACGGGCAGCGGCTCTGGGGGGTCTGAGGGGAACGTTTCTGGCAGCTCACCGAGACCAATGAAGTCATCCTCAACTGTGAAGAGAGAAACAAACGAAGAATGGTTAGAAGGAAAGAGAGGACGAAGTGGAGAACAGAAGCCAAAATCCCAAGACAGAAAGTGGGAGGACGGGATGGAAGAGCGGAAAGCAGACAAGAGACAGTGGGACAGTATTATAACCACAGCCTTTGCATGGGATTATCCATGTGCACAGCACACAGTGAAATCCCTATCATTTGATATTTTGGAATGTTTACACAAGTGTATTTTAGAGCGCAGGAAATTCTGTGATTCCTCTCCGGCAATAAGACTGCCTCCTCGGTCTAACCACAATCAGCTACTGCTGAGAAGCGAGCACGGCAGAGCCAATAATGAGAAGCAGAGTTCAGAGGTCGACTCCGAGGAACTGAAATTATAAGCTGATCTATCCGTGTCTCCCATTTTCTCTCGCGCACACACGCTCTTTGCTTTTGTCACTTTCTCGCACACGGGCATGCGAGCACGCACACATGCTCCAGATCTAATGACCTCAGGCTTCTGGCCCATTTTATGCCATTCCTCGGATACTTCTGCAGTAGACAGATATGCTTCCCTGTAATTACAAGTCCCTTTCATCTCCCTGTCTTAAATCACATACACACAACTGCATGTGCATGCACACACAAACATGGAGGGAAGAAAAAAAAAAAAGTGGCACAAATATATGGGTGTACACGCCCACCAAATGAGCCCAGCTAACTTTGTAACTCTTTGAAGAAGGAAGGATGAAGCCTATTGGCCATCCCATTTGTCACCTCCAGATCTGTTCTATTATTACCATCGAACCGGTAGACATTAATTATTCACAAGAAAGAAAGAAGGCAAAGTAATAGAGACAGAGTTACAGTGGGAAACATAAGGTGAGAGAGGGAGAAACACTGGGAGACACTCAAAGTAACTCAGCCAGACAGACATAGATTGAGTCATTGAAAGAGAGTTGCAGCAGACAGACAGTAACATAGCACAGGAGGACAGAAACAGGAAGGCAGACTGTTCAGATAACAAAATACTTTATCAGCCCATCAGTAATTCTTCCATGTCCTTCTATCTACCTATTTCTCTGTCCTGTGTGGACATGCTGGAGCCTTGTTGTCTGACAGAGGTTGCCTCTTGGATGCTTTGAGAGCACTAAATAATGTCTTGGCTGAGCAGATATCTCCCCATGATGTCTCCCTAATGTTATCTCTCCCTCCATACCTGCCACAGATTGAAGCTGATTGCTAGGAAATGAAAGGGCAGGAGGAGTCAACCAGAAAATGGCCAAAGCCACCTTCAGCAAGGCGGAGGAGGGGTCTGTCTCTGTCCTGTTATGATGCAGGTGAGGTCTTATAAGAACCTGTCCATTTACCATTTGCACATCCTGTTTTGTAGGTGTGTGATTGCATTTCATCAAAAAAGAGTAAGCTTGGATGTGTTTTTTATGGACTTCTAAGCTCCTGCTAATTGAATATAAGCTATAAGTGACCTTTGACCTTTGGGGTTTGTGTTTGTGTACGTGCAATAAAGAGCCACAACAAGACCATTAGTTGTTTTGATTAACTTCCATCATTCGCTATCAATTCAAAAAATAAGCTAAACATTGCGTGGCCTTTCCTCCCATGCATCTTTATGTACTGTAGGTGATGACTCTATAATGTACAAGTCTATTCAAGCAGACCTTGGCTTACACTGTTCTTTTCTGCTCTATCGTCCTCAGTCCACCCACATCCTCAGCCAGGGGACCCTGACCCAGAAACAGGCAAAGAGAGCCAAGGAAACTCATTAAAGACTGTGTTAGCCTTCTTTCACCCTCCATTCCTATTATCTCTCCATCTCTCCCTCTCGCTTCTGGCTCCGTCGCTCTGTCGAACTCTGAGGCAGCGAGATCTGAAACAGCCATGAAAGCGTGGCTCCCTTACACATAAAGAGACGCGTGTCTCATCTCCTCGCACACATACACCCAGCACAAGCGTTAATGTGCGCGGAGGCACGCACAAACTCGCTTACAGACATTGGACTTCATCAGCTTCCTCAGTGCAAGAAATAATAAATTCAAGTGAATGGAACTAGCCCTGCAGTGAAAAATCAGCCCAGAAATGGGGAAAAAAGAAACATGACAAAATGAAAGACCCTGACTCTTACCAATCATTCTGCTCCCCCTCAACACCCTGCATTAGTAGTTTTATGTTTGTGGCGTACGTTTCCCGTATAAGAAACCTATACTCACATTCACTTCCCTGGACAGATTTGTTATTTTTGTTCTTTGAAATGTGACTGGAAAGCTTCTTCCTTGTCACCTACAGCCAGTGAAAGCTGGAAAGCAATGTGAGGCACCGTGCTGTAAGGCACAAGTGGCTGGAAACTAGCATAGACCGAATGTACAGGTCTACAATGAGCAACCAGGGAAATTAAGAGGACGCATCCAGCGTCGGCCGAGTGCATAAACAAACTATGCACCTCAGTTCACAAAAAGTAGAAAATAAACAGACTGAACTGCAGGAACATTAATCAGGAACACTTGCTTTCTCTGATGTGCAAGGTTTGCTAAAAGGCAACATACAAGGGTCTATTTAAGCAATAACCTGTGTTGGGAGCAATCTGAAATTATATATAAGCAGTGTTGGGACTAACGCGTTATTAAGTAACGCGTTACAGTAACTACGTTATTAATGTGGTAACGAGCACGGTAACTAGTTATTATGCCAAAA
>NW_005187464.1:476546-507813 GCF_000239375.1 Pundamilia nyererei | reverse complement strand
TGAAAGTAACGAGTAACTTGAAGTAACTGAGTTACTTTTGAGAGAAGTAACTAGTAATGTAACTAAGTTACTATTTTAAAGTAACTTACCCAACACTGTATATAAGTGATAAAATTCTTCCTTTCATAAATGTGGGAGGATTTAGTTGGGTTGGGATTAGTCTAACTTGACAGTGTGGACTGATGCTAATTTGTTTTCATGCTTGCATAGTGGTGTGATGATTAGCACTGGTCACCTTGCAGCAAGAAGATCTTGGGTTTAAATCCAGTCTGGGGTCTTTCTATGTGGGCTTCTTCCCCAATTCCAAAGACATTCATTGGTCATTTTGGCTGTGTGTCTTTTTGTGTTAGTCCAGAAAGTGACCTGTCCAGGATGCATCTGCTTATGACAGCTGGGATGGGCATCCACCCGCTATAACCCTGAATTGAAGAAGTGCAAGAAAATGGATAGATGGATTGTACTTGGAAGTTAGCCAGTTAATACGCCAGGTTTATTAACACCTCTAACCTGTTCATAGACACGATATGCTTGTGTGTTGATGTAAATTGTCCGTAATCTCTTTAAATACACTTTTTGAATCACGACTGTTTCATGATATTCATGAATGATATGATATTTCATGAATTTCACTCGCATGTGCTGTGCCAGTGTGCCTGCACATGTGATGTGACAATAAAAGTGATTTGATTTGATTTGATTTGATTTGATTTGATTTGATATAGCCAATTACTGATCCCTGTGTATCGCATTTTGTCAATCACGGCTTAACATCTCAGTACGTTCCACCTTTGCTCCCTCACCAAAACAATGCAGAGGGCAACAAAAGCTCAGACTTTTTCTTTTCCAGTTGGTGATAAAATAGTTTAGATGTTTAGGCACTGGCTTATTAAAAATAATGAGTGCTCGTGACAATACACAGTTATGTTGTGTAATGGCAAATTGCATATTGCTTCTAAAGACCAAACATGCATTATGAAATACATTTTTAGTGTCACTGTCCTTTTAACAGGAACATTAATATGGCATGCCTCCAGTGTTTGATATGCAATATGGACTTTTCGAAGCATCTGCGATTCTGTAACTTGACTTTAATCAGAAAAAATCGAAATTGCTTTCATATCGAGTGTTTAAAATTTAATGAAATATGTCCTTGCAGCACTTTTATTCAAATTGTATTTTGCTCTGTAATTGGGGTAAGTTTTCCTAATGCATACTGTAACTCTTATTAGTGAATATTTTAAGACTCAAATTGAATATTACTTGAATGTTAGAACAATTTCACAACACAAGAACAAAAAGAATTTTGAAGACAAATGAGCTGCTAAAGAAAAAGAAAACCCTTAAAAATAAGTTTACTGGATGAATGGATACTGCCATTTTGCATCGTCAATGAATTTATTAGGTAGAAGGCACGCTGGTCTGGAAAATGGAAAGACAGATCAGAATTAATCGAATTAATCCGAGATTAGTGAGTGGGAGTGAAGCAAGATAAGAGAAGGTCTTGGCAGTGACTCTCTATTTTGGCTTGAGTTCACTCCAGTAACTGTGGGAGTGCAGCAATATTAAGGGATGTTTACATTTTGGACATGAACAAATCATAGTCAAAACAGGCTCATAGCACTGGCACAACAACATATATTAAGACAGAGTCCCTGAGATAAGAGGTACACTAAAAAAAGAAGTGTTGCATAAATAAATCACAGTTGCACAGAAAAGTGGGAAACCCACATCAGAGAAGAAAGAAAGAAATTCATAATAAATATGAGATCATATTTCGCAACTTCAATGTGGTCAACACTGAGATTTTGCAAACATGTGAGCACTAACCACGTGAAGTTGACCATTTTGGACGTGTGATAATCACAATAACAATGTAGGATCAAGTGAATGCTTCAGTTACACAGGCCTAGAAAGCAGTTTACGACTTTATTCTTAGAACCTTATTAGGTCCAATATGGCAAATGGTTCTAATGTAATAGAAGCACAACATAACAGGAGAAACCTCTATGCAGTAAGCGCTAAACAGATTGCAAAACCAGCTAAACCAAGAGTGACCAGTTTTAATTAGCCAGTGTTTACTTTGCTGGTTATTATTTTGGCGAGTTGATACTGATATTGCCAATATTTTCTTTAACATTTTTTGGCTTAAAATCATGTTACATGGACTTCAGTTGCTCATCCATTGCCCCTTTGACACACACGCACACAGACACACACACTGAAGGCACGTCATGGATTGACAGTTATATTGCAATGCTGCTATCAAACGTTGATGGATGCACTGGAAATGAGTTGGGGTCCAATATCTTGGGCAAGGGCAGTTAGCCATGGATCGAACCACCGACCTGACAGTGGATGACCTGCTCTCTCTCTCGAGCCACTGAAGTCACAAAAACTTGTAAAAGCTCTTGTTCTTTTAAATTTTGTGTTTAGGTGCCAGCTGTAGCCAAAGTCAGTTCTTCGCAACAGACACTCTGGATATGTCCAAATCTGGAACCAGGGAGATTTGTGTGGATTTTCTACAGTGAGTAGAAGTAAATGGGATTTCAAAGTAAAACATTGAAACACAATATTACTACAAAATTTCTAGACTAGATGATAGGGCTTCAGTTTTCAAAAACCATTTCTGAAATGCTGAAAATACACTGTAAGGTGTTGTTTACTGATACAGGTGATACTTTTGAGTTTTACATAAAATAAATTCTCATTATACATCTAGAAAATAGCCTGTATTATGTACACTATGTTTGCTGCACATACTATAGAATGAACCGTTTTCCTGCACCGCATGCCTGGTGTGAATATTTGTAAGACCGTATATCTTATATCATATATTGCATGTGAGTGCTTCTGATAACAGCATTTCAATGCTGGGCTGTGACATCACCGTGCAAGATAAGCTGTCTCCATTTTATCTGTACTCAAGCTGATTTATTGTCCCAAAGAAAGCACTGTATCAGTTGGACAATGTTTCCCTTCCATCAGCGGTGAATCAAGCATGAAAAAGAATGAACACCAACATAAACCTCCTCTCTGTTCATCCCCGTTTTATTCAGATTTGTCCACTTTGCTCTCCTCTCATTCCCTCTTGCCTTCTTCTCTTCACCTTCAGCCCTGTCATTCATGTATACATCCCTCGTCCAGATATAGAAAAAAGCTGGTTGGCTTGATCGCTGGACAAGGGTGGAGTTTTACTCGGCGGTGTTTTGCTACTCCGCTATGGGGAAGGACAAGAGGTGCTTTGCATCTGGGTGGTCAAGCAGAATAATAAACCATCCAGCTGTCAAGTCAAGTGAAGCAGGATAAGTAGACTGTCAATCAGATCTCCCAATAAATGTACTTTAAGCACACCTACCCATTATATTGAGTGAACATAAATCTATGGTAATGACTTTCCCCAGTCAATACTTGTTAGTATTGGATTAAGTAAAGACCCATACATCCCACTGGCTCAAAATCGATATGTATGGCTGTTGGTTTAAAAGCAAAATCCTTTAGAAGCTCCATGAGAAATGGGCAGAATAAGTACAGGCTTCCTTCCACTCTGATGTCTCTTTCCAGCTGAGTGCTTTATATACACTCGTGTGTCTACACACATTGTCTGCAGGGTCCCGTCTCACACTTGGCTGCGGCAGGTATTTATTGATTACTGTTAAGGGCCAGTGACCTCTCCCTCGCCCCGTCCTATCGGAGCCTCTCTGCTGAGGCATGCAAAGCACACTCATATATCATCTCTAGGGAATCCTACCATCACACAAACTAGCAGGGGAGGAGAAATGAAAAAAAAGAAAGAGAAAAACAACAACAAGAGATTCCCTAAAAGTCAGCATTGAGCTCAATCAGTTCACTGCACATAGTCATGTCATTGCAGGCTGAAATCACAGCGACCTGGAGGCAGAGTTCACGTATACCAAATAAACAGAATGAATAATTAAATGTGCTCAGTATAGCAAACCCCAATTCATGGGTTTTATCTTTACCGGCGCATGTGATGTAATTGGAAAAATTAATGCGCAAACTGAGTTCGGCCACTGTGGTAAAGTACAAACACGCAGCTGAAAAATACCGGAATATTAAAGAATGGGAGAAAAAGAGATGCACATGTAAAGTTTGCACAATAATCAGCTTCCTAAACTTTTCCACAGCTTCCTCTGTGACTTATAAGTGGCCAGATAGGTGGAGAATAAAAAAACAATATTAAAAAATGCAAAAAATAAATCAGCAAATGCTGATTGTGTTTTTTTTTTTTTGTTTGTTTGTTTTGTTTTTTGGGAGGACAGACCCACTTCTGTCTTTGTGACTTTGCACATGCAATCATGTCTTTCTCACTGTTGGCGTTTACATGTTCTCTCTGATCATTATCCCCGACCTTCACTTGGTTCTCTCTGGCTGCACTCTGGCAGGAAGCAGCTGGCGGTTGCCAGGGTCATGCTAGGCCTTGGTCACTGCCTGTCCAGTTGCATGATGGTGCCAGAAAAGACTAGGTCAAAGCATCATAATTATCAAGGTTCACCATTTCATTTTTTAAACACATTTTCACTGCCCCAAAAACTATATTTTGATGGAATAGAAGACTAAATTGAAATTTTTAGATCAACACATTTTTAAATATTACTGCCTGTGGTTGAAAACACACTGTGTGCCAGTCAAGCAGTTAATCTGGTCAGACTAGCTGGTAATAGAAATGAAATGATGGATTGAAGACTAGAAATCTGCTCTATGTTTCTCAAACCAAATGTAATTCTATTAATTAATAATTATTCAGTTACGTGATAGGAGACACTAAAGAGGTGAGAAGAAGCACGAGAGAAGCCAGAGACCTCGACAAACGAGATAGGTGAGCGATCTTTTTAAACTAAAGAAAGCAGTTTATTCAGTGTTCATCCAACGTCTGCTTATGAGATTCTTCCCTTTACAAGTGGGAACATGAACACTGAAAAGTAACTAGGAAAAAACAAGGAAAAAAAACAAGACAATTAAAATTTATGTGTAAAAACCAATAGTTTCAATTCAGTGAGCAAGTGGTTGAATTGCTTTGATGCATAAACGAGTACGACTATTGGCAATTAAAGCCCATTTAGATGATTTATGTTTCTCCTCTTTATTCTTTTATAATGTTTGAGAATGTGTTTGCATTCACACTTGTTGTCTTACAACCTTAAAGTTGCCATTAACTTAATGCATGACCAACATTTTACATATTTAATTTCATTTTGGGGTGTTATTTTAGCTCCCCTATCCTTATGTGTCACATTCTCTGTTTTTCTATTGCTTTTTCTAAATGTTTTTTTCTTTTCAGTCTCCTGCAGTTACGATTACCTTCTCATTGGATACAAAATGCTCCCCATCCACCCCCCTTTCCCTCCCGCATGTGCTCATGGATGAAAAGTCATTTCGGTGCTTGATTGGAGAATGATGCTGCTACTTAGAGAGTCAGTCCATCAGCACTGAGGGAGGAGAGCGCAAGGAGACAGAGAAAAGCTCTGGAGGAGAAGTGGCTCCCTGGGGCGTTGTAGCTGTGATGGGTGAGCTGTCAAACGCCCCATTGTCCAAATTACCCAGCAAGCACCATGCCGCCACCCAGGACTAATTTATGGTGCAGCAAGGCACGGCACATACATTGCTTTCTGAGTTTACGGGAGAGGAAAAGAGAGGAAAAAGGTGTAAGGAACAAGTGGGCTGTTCAACCTAACCCATTCCAAAGAGGTACAGCGGGGGTTCAAACACAGACAGTACAACACAAACCCCAATTAACTTCACACAGGATGGGTATTTGCCATCTTTATGCTTCAAGTCCTCAATGACAGGTGTCAATATGAATATGTGTCATGCTCCCGCGCCTCCATGCCCACCCACAACTCGAGCACTTGCATTCACTGATGCACAAACACTTAAATGATGTTTTAAAGCAGCCATTGCATACATAAGCCCCATTGCTTGGCTTCACTTGCAGACATAACGACTGGTCCTTTTATCGCAAAAATGGCAAGCCTATTCACTTGTCACATGTCACACCCCTGGGTGCCCGAAACCAGACAGGGCCATCACCCTACCCCATACTGACCAGCGGGCCATGGAGTGGAGCTGTGCTTGTCAGAAGGAGACGCGCTGCACTCTCTGACCCCTCACTGTGCCCAACGCCTTGATGCGATGCCTCTACTTGGCTAATTGGCCCATAGCAGTAGGCAGCCTGTTTCTGCCACTAGCAAAAGGCCAAAAGGGCAGACATACAAACAAAAGATGACAACAGATGCACAGGATCATCTCATTAAAAAAAAAAAAAACTATGATCAGAATAAGCTACACAACTTATCAACAACATAAACTCTGGAGAAATTAATTGTGCATGCAAGAAAGTGTCAGCAAAATAATCTCATTTACATTTGTTTTTGCATTTGACATTTGGGCATTTGTTTTAAACGTAGCCATACAGCGGTTCAGAGGATTTCTCAAATACCTCACATCAGCTTTAGAAGTGGTTTACCAATGTACCCGTGTCTTCAAAAAGACAGTGAGAGAAATCTTACGCCTTTCACCACCAGTGTAGACTGTCTTCACACTGGAGAAGAGCTGCTCATCAAAGAAAATTAACAGTAACAAACTCATTTTCAGCACTAAATTAGACTCCTGAAAAGACATGAGTACCGACAAGTAGAAGCTGCCAATCTGCTCATGAGCTACACTTCAATATTTGTCCTGTGTATATCAAAACATACATACATCTGCTATACATGAATTAATTACTCTTATGGCCTTTTGTTACTTGCATGTAAAGCTCAAGAATTGTCCATTTTTCAAACTCCTTCAACCTTGCCTTAGTGTAAAGCCATTGATAATTTGGACATATGCATACAAAGAGATTAGTGTGATTTCAGCAGATTTTTGAAAGCAGAGTGTTTATTATACCATGTCTTTCTGCTTTGAATTACACCGCTCCTCTACTGTGCAGCACTCAGCCGAAGATGACACGTGACACTGCAAATACATTCAAAAGTTCTGAGTGGAGGACTTCTAAATGTAAATCATTTGTATTATATTATATAGACATTAAGACTCAAATTGAATTTTTGTGTATTTTTCTATGGATTCACAAAGCAATAGCGGTACCATTGATACAAGACAGCAAGGTTAGAGAAGACATAACAGCGATATACAGGAGTAGCGATGAGGATCGTAACTGCGTAACTACATAGAATCAAGACAAGGCAACCATCTCATCATTTCTCAGTGATGTGTTCTCATTTTATATGCCTTCCTCACACATATATTCTAAAGCACTCGAATGTCCAACCTCACAAAAATCCCTAGCAGCACTTTATCTGAAGGACATTACAGACTGGAAGTGTGTCAGAAAGTGTGAGACACCATCCCCAGAGCATAGTCTATTCTGCACGTCTGTCACAGAATCTGGCTGCCTGCTTATTCCTCTGAGATGCACGGGCACATAGAGCCCTCATGCCCACATCAACCTAAATCTTATTCTCACCATCTCGTCAATCAAACTGCAAAGTGAGAAACCATAAAGAGACATACGGTGCCTTGAAAAGTTCTCTCTCTCTCTTTTTTAATGTTCTCTCCACAATTGTGCCTTCTACTGTGTTCCCAGGCCTACCGCTGAGCTGAGGATTTGTGTATTTTGACCTGCAGCCATCTACTAAAGACCTCAGATATGATGGGAAATGAGAAGATCAGGATTTGTTGTGCGCCGTAATATACCAAACATGGGTGTATGCTCTAATGCGGGCTTTGATAGTCTAACCATGGGTGTGTATGTGGGTGTGTTTGTGTGTGGAGGGGTGAAGTATGCGTTTGCATGTGTGTACATGTGTCTTTGTGTGATGGCTGAATTAATGTGACAAGGCAGATGTAATGCAGAATCATAAATCTTAGCCCCGGGATCACTAGAGGGAGAGCAGGAGGTGATATATTAAAGGGCAGAAACGCGCACACACCCACACGCACAAATGCCGCCGTTATGATGCTGATAATAAAAACAAGAAGCCGACCGCAATAGCCAGCTAATAGACATGACTCCGCATCTAGGCCTAAGGGCGATGACATGCACACACACATGCAAGTGACACCAGATACACACCGAGAGCACAAAACACAAACTCTATCCGCTTTTCCAGCAATTTATTATGCCGCTTTGGGCCTAACAGCTCAAGTGTTAGATATGGCTGTAATACTGTTAAAATCTTAATACTGTTACACAAGCTCGCTGTTGTACAACATGCTAATTCTTTATTTACAGTGCAGAGAGCATTAGATGGCAGTAAAAAAAAAAAAATTGCAACAGTGCTTCTGTCGAGAAAACTGCAACCACTCACTTTATCAAAAACACAGATGAAGCCAGCTAGTGTTACTATAAGTTCTAAAAAGCCTCAGTCGCAAAAGAAGACTGACCAGCTGATCAGTTATCAGAGTGTGTCCCAACAGTCTGCTCAACAAAATCTGACAGCTGTCACCATCGACTCACTTGCTTTTATGCTGTAAAAAAGTATTTGCTACTACAAATCCATCTTGTGCTTCCAGATACATGACTGCCTGATCCAAAGACAATAAATATCATTCACTTATAATATAAAGGCTGATTTTTCTATGTTTCAAGCTTTATTCCTATAGAAATAGGTAATAAACTATCTATATTATGCACACATACAGTAGGCTGGTTTAGCTACGAACACAATCCCCCTCTGAATTTAAGCAATAATTAATGCATTTCTACTTTTCTTCAGCATTTCTGACAACAATTCATGTTCAACTTGAATTTACAGTCAAAAACTTACATCTCAGCAGGCCTGCAGCATATTTGCTCTTCCACGTAGATTAAGCGTGTTATTTTAAAAATGCTGAATTCATTTGAACAAGAGGAGCTGCACAGCAACACAGTCAGAATTGCAGCTTGTTTGGCTGCTTTACAAATAGTTCTGCGGTGCAGAATTTTTCCATTGTATTTCCGTACCGCTAGTGTGTCCTCCTGCATGCTTATTTAAGGGTAGCCAGGACGCTTGCTGGGCTTACGCCTAAAAAGAAAAGGGCTTTGTAAGCATTCGAGGGTAATTGCACCATGCTGGTTTCTGCACACAGGCTACATTACATACATGTGTAATTACTGTAGGATTGGTGACTGTGTAGTTTTTGGGTGTGCCAACACCCATTAGCTCACATGCACTTAGATCCATTTGGACTCCCTTACATGCAAAGCCCTGGCAAAATTGGTTTAAACAGCCCATGATGATTATGACAATGAATCAGCCCATTTCATACTGTTCCATTCCCTTGCAATAACATCTTGAATGATCCTCTGTATCCTTGCTTACTCAAATATCAAGTAATGAATCATTTCTATACAATCCCTGCCTTATGATCCAATGAATGCTTCTATAGGTGGTAGAGCAGGCTTAAAGATGGAGTGACAGTGAGGAATCTGCAGTAATTATGGCGCTACTTCATTGTATAACAGACACAGACAAAAGTGGACATGTGATGCCAGTGCTGCACACTCATAAACCATGCCACTATGCTGCTATGACCCTGACCAAACCTGGTATCACAGGATCATATCCTGACTGCTTCCATATCCGGCTGAGATAGATTGCAGTTCACATCTGGAAACAGAGTGCATCTGAAATATATCTTGACTGACTACTTCAGATCAGATTCTGCTGCCCTGGTCAATTTTCATTTTGATTTATTTATTTATTTATTTCACTGTGAGAAGAGAAACTGAATACGGATTCAAACCAACCCAGACAAGTTTCCATAAAGCCAGAAGGGAAAGTTTGAGGGAGAAATATGAGATTTCAAATCAAGATGTGAAAATAGAGAATGAAAAAAAGCTAACTAAACGCTAAGACTTTAGTTTCGCTGCTTGGGAACTATGTCTAGTCACACAAATGTGACAAGACATCTCACAGAGATGAGACCCATCTCCATATGGCGGTCCCATGCACCTTCAACTATATGAGACTACATGTCGTATCTTGACAAGTATGCTTGTGTTTAGAGTCGTCCACTTTTGACTCGAGCTACAGACACAAACCCACAAGCGCGGAGACACATGTAAGTAAAACAAGAATAACGGCCAGAGGCTCACAGGTATTCGATACATGAAAATATTATTAGGCATTTGCTATTGCCTTCGGTTCTGAACCCAGTTGAACATCTATGGGGAATTTTGGACTGGCTTGTTAGCTTCGTCCTCCGCCGCCATCTAAACACCAAGCAGTACTTCACTAGAGCTCCAAAGACTGAAAGTGTTCTGCTGGCAGCAGAATAAGAAATGATCTATTCCACTGAAACACTGTACATAAACAAGAACACGTAACAGAAATAACACACTGCCCAGCAACCTGTGTTTCACACACGCGCGTGCATGCATACACACACACACATACACACACTCACTCACGCACAGACATCACACCTGTTAATGGATGTGTTAAGAGGAAAAGACAGTTGGTAGGAGGGCAGGCAGATATTTGGTGCGTGTTTGTTTCGTGTGAGTGTGTGTGTTTGCGTACGTGTATGTGTGTGCGATGGGTGGCGGTGATGGAGGTGGGGGGGTGACTCCATTAGGCAATCACACACCCTGCTCCGCTCACCAGGGGACTACTGTCAGCCTGTGATTTTGCCCTGTACCCCTCCCAGCTCTCTGCTGCTCACTGCTGAAATAGGTCAACCACATATAATGGAGGGGCAATGAGGAGTAAGTATGCACTCCCCCAAGCCTCCATCTCCCCATGTCCCTTTACACTACCCCACCCGTTGCTTCTGCCATGCCCGCAATAGAAAAGCAAGCCATGGCACCCCACGGACAAGCAGAAACCGGCTGGGGAGAGAAAGCCAAAGACAGCCACAACATGCCGACCTCGCAGCCACAACACTCGTTTACACAGCCACGCTTGAGCAGAGCAGATTCCTGGCATCTCATGTGGAATACGCACATTTACGAGACAAATCTGTAGCATTGGCTTAAAAAGTTAATCTCTGCAAAATTAAATGAGAACGGGGAGGGGAAATGGGGAAAAATCTAATAATGGATATTGTGTGTATTGTGTGGAAATGTTTGCAAACACAAGACGGTTCATCACTGTCACTCCCCAAGGAAGCACGAGACTGAAAAATGTCTTTACAGGGACTGCATTATTTCAACATTAAGTTGGCAGTGAATTTAATGGTCATGGGGAGCTTGTGAAAAAGAAAACTTGAATAATGTCTTCTGTGGCTCTGGGGAGATTTTAGCCAAGTCTGAGAAAATAAATCAAGTGGAAGCATCCAGGTATCACAGCCTGGAAATTTACAGATAATGTCATTCAACATATGAGTTGAATTATGTGTTGAATTCATAGACTGTAGATAAAAGATGGATATAGGCACTCTAAAGTCACTGACTGGATCTTGAAGTCTTTAAGCTGAGCATTTGGAAGCGTCTGCCCAAAGCATGTGGACTAAAACTGGTCAAATAATGCATCTCTAAGGCACCTCTGTACTGGCTTTACTTTTCAGATCAGGAAGCTACATCAGTCTTTTAATTCTTTATTACCAAACTCTCATTTGCAGATCTATTTCAAAAATGCTGGTAAAATTGAAACCAAATAAGTTCGAGCAATAATCCTTTTTACCATGCAAAACTGGATGAGTATATCACACATTCAATGTGTCCCAGACTGTTGTTTTCTTCTACTAACACAGAAATTTTGCAGAACTCAAGCGAAATGTGAGAGCAACAACAAAAACTTCATAATCCAATTATAGGTGCTTTATTGATCTAATCAGCTGTTCACAGCAGATAAATTATACATCATCAGGTTGTCAGGATAGACCATCACGTGTTTTTGTGCGTACAACTAACTGTAACAACAGAAAAGTGATGTAATTTTCCCAGTAAAGTAATATTTAACTTTATACCTTTCAGTAAATACAGTTCCTGGGACACTATCAAAAATTGTACACAATATGCATTCTTCTTGCCATTTATAAAAACGAGAGTATGTGAAAAATGAAGCCATGCACATACTCAAAAAACAATTTCTGTGCTTTGAAATGATTTTGTGCCATGTCCATTTACAATTTTGAGGGATACAACTTTGACATTTCTGTATCTAGAAGATTTGTACAAAAGGAATTTTTCAATTTCTTTGAGGCTTTTTGCACTTTTCAGCAATATATTTAGTTACTATGGACGTATTACAGATGTACATGACTAACATTTGGGATACAAAGGTTGCATCGATGTATCGCAAGCTTTTTTTTAGAAAAGGATACTGAAGCAAGTAAAAATGTAAAGATAAGCTTTGGCAGACTTGGTATTTTGTAGGTAATAAAGGCTTAAATATCTATCCTGACACTTGTCACCTTGGCTTTTTAAAGCTGAACGTGATGAGTGAGAACCTGAGGACAATGCATGGCCCTACACGAGCAGGCTATGCAGTGACTTTGCACTGCTGTTAGTGAAATGGCATTTAAAAGAGAAGTTGGAGAGTCCCATTTTTAATGCATTATTGAATGTATTAAAAACAGACACGTATTAGTACAGTATACACTTGTGTCAAACTGAGACGTGGTGTGTGCTATTCCAGCCTGATAATGCATGCCAAATATCTCTTCGGGGAAAACATGTCAATGTGTGTTTTCCATTGTTATGCCATTAAAAACTACTCTCAAGTACAAACTTCCTCAGTGTTTATGTTTTTCCCCCTTTGGGAATGTTTTTGCATGCTTCACCATTAGAATCCACTCTGATGTAGACATAAAAGGAACTGCTTAAAACATTGTGTTTTTTGTGCAAAATCGTATTAAATGTGAGGATTTGCAGCTGAATACTGGAGTGGTGGGAAAAATCCCTGATAAGTAATCATAGCCTTCATATTGACAACCCAAGAAACCAGATTTATTAAAAACTGCCATGTTTAGACTAAATTCAATAATTTCCTTCTGCTGTAAATATAAAATATAGCTATTGATTCAAAGGCAAATCAGATATACTGGGATCGCTTATCATAAAACATGCATGCATGCACAGGTAGTACAGTGTATGGACAAACCTGGATAAGTACACATACATTCATACATATATACAGTCAAACATAACACTGCCACACTAAGAATTCTTCTGCATGCTCTGGTTTTCTAGCCTCCTTCTCTTCTACTCGTTCTCTACCTCCCTTCTTACTTTGCATCTCCCTGCACCCTCAACTCATGTTGTCTTTCCTCTGCAGTCTCCATTGGCTGTGACCTTTTCTCCAGTGGAACAAGATACTGCCCATCTCCATCGCCCTCATGCATTAATGATCTGTGGTAAGCTGAGGGCATCTGTCTGACTCCCAGCCTGTCCGCTGCTCACCCCACTTCCAAGGACGGAGCTCAGCCAGAGCCGAGCTCAGCCACGTTCCCTGTCACCCGCAGGAGTATGCAGATAAATAGCCACAGATAGCAACAGCACAGTGGACTAAAAAGTAGGGGCTGCCTCTTCTCATCTCTACTGCATACATCTCTTTGACACTCCCCAATGGCAGATATCTAAAATACTAAAGGCAAGAAATGACAGTACACAGCAGACATAAAGAAACAGCCAATTATCCTGGTTTCAGACTGAACCTCACTGCAGACACAAGCAGCTGAGGTTCCTCCACAGGGCAGCGATGCAGAGTGTTGCAGTTCTTTAACTTTATTTGGCGGAACTTAAGAAACACGATGTAATAAATAATGAGAGCTAAAATATATGAAGATGCCCTTTTTTCAGTCTGGCCTCATGTCCCGTTTCTCAAACAACTCCCTGCAGCTTTTTGCTAAAATATCCCTAAAGTGCTTTTTTGGCAAAAGCTGAGTCTTGTCAAGTTAACGGTGGCCTAAAAAAACAAGAAAGAGGTAAATTGATTACATAGAACAAGATGCGGCCCATTCAGCTGGCTGTACATTTGGAAGTGGTACCCGTGATCATTTCTCGTTTCCTCTAATGTGATTTAATTGGTCACAAATTCCCTCATAAAGCATGGACATTAACATTAAAATATTCATATGCAACATCTCCTTCGTGAATCCAGTAAACAAATCAGGACTTTTTTCAGATGCTACAGTGAACTCCAGATCATTTGTAGTTCCTTCACTGTAATAATCTTCTCATACGGCTGCTGCGAGTACACTAATCCCGGGTTCCTCCCCGTCTCCGATGAATAAGTCATCAAGATTCCTGAACTTGCCACTTCAGACACTAACAGTTAAAAGTGGTGCCTTACAGCGATGATACTGTTATTCCTTTACGGTGTGGTATTCAGTTCGTAGGTATCGTATGTTTCATTGCTTTTAAATTGTCTACACTAAAGGAAATTGCACCGCAGTCTCGTGGTGAAAATGTAAGTGCTTTTGCTCTCCCCTCTCAACGTTTTAGAGACAAAAAAAAAAAACTGCTGCCATGCCCTCGGGTGGACATTACAGAACTCTCGTATTCACTTTCATCAGGAAACTGCTCCAGCAACAATAGATTGTGTGTCACTAAAAGTAACAATAGCAAAAATAATAAGTAGAAAAAAAAATCAGATAATAGATATTATTAAAGGTATCATTAAATAATACCATTGTCAAAATAAACACCTGGTTTCTACGTACCATAGGTGTTCTGCCAGTGTTTTTCCCATTTTACTCTGTTTTTCTAGTCAGTATTTCTCGGTCTAGCATTATTGTCTGCAGTAGCCAATCATGGCCTCTCTGGTACCAACAGAAGGAAGAGAGGTAAATCTTTGTTGACACAGACCAACGGTGGGATATACTGAAAGTATACCATACCATAAATTTAGCAATTTTGGGGGGGAATTCCAACAATAATGGTGAGCCACTTGTCATAACACAGCCATACTGCAATCACTAATCAGCTCACCCTGTCACCTGCCAGGACTCATTCCCCAAAACCCTCAGATGCATTCTGACAGCTGCAGAAATCCTCATCTGGGGGGAAGGGATGAAAAGATTTCTTCTATGCACCTCCCAGACACTCCATAGCCAAATATTTGACTTTGCCTGTGATCCACAGCCCTTGAAGGCTTCTGTTGGGCTTTTCCACGCGACTGATCTCTGTTTTCAAAGCAGGTGTTTAATGCACGTCAGACACAGAAGCCTCGCTCGCGAACCAGGACATAAAATAATATGGAGGGAGAAACAAAGAGTAATGAAGAAAGAGCTAAAAGTTCGATTTTTTTTAAAAATGTGACAAACAAGCAATACGCATTTACGGACATTTATGGTCTTTGATTATGTGACTCAGACTAAGCTCAGAGGTTAAATTAGATGACACGCTTTAGATAGCTGTGAGCCTGCCTGTCGTGCTGATTCAACTCTCCGGGGTTTCTGTCCATGGCACGTCCTTGATGTCACTGCTAAAAACTCGTACACACACGGCCTTCAGTCAAAAAAAAAATACTAACTGGCATACTGCAAATGCATGTCCAACAAGGAGCATGCATTCAATGGAGACACACAGCATAAAGGGAGAAAGCTCTCGGGGAAATCGTGCTGACAGATCAAAGAGTAGACATACAGGGATGAACCTTTAAGAATGTTTGAAAGTCTACCACAGAATGTTTTCCTTAAAGAAACCAATTATCCCCGCGGTTGTGTTAAAGGAATGACCACTGCTGCTTCCAGTTCATATCAAGACTTTGCAGATCAGAGGCTCTACCTTTTTTTTTTTTTTGTTAAATTCCAGGCCTACGTGAGCTACACGCAGTGCACTTGACATTTAAAACCAACTCAGAATGACAACGTTTCTAAAAAGTGTTTATTTAATGTTTTCAGTTGTCAGAAGGCGTAAGCGTTTATGTGACAACAAGTCGTGACTGACACGAGCTGTAATTTACAGTCTTGTTTTTAGCTTGATGACCATGGGTTTTGGGGGGTTTTATCTAATTGGTTTTGAAATGCTTTCGTGAATCATGGGCCTCTACAAATTTGTCATCCTATTAAGAAGCGTGCAATCCTTGGACTGAATTTAAAACATCAAAGGCTCGGCTGTGATGAAGAGGAGCTACAACGACATTTACTCTCAAATCATATTAGTCAGTAATCACAAAAAAAAGCTCCACACCTGACTACAGGGTGAACTTAATGCAACTGAGCTACAAGTGATGTCTTTACAGCATACCAACATTGGAAAGACACATTACTTTTTTATGTTATTATGATTCGATGGTCATTGGAACTCTAAATGCAACACTGAACACATATCTGTTAGTGAATAGGAAAAAGCACCCCTAAAATTTTGCCCCAAGTCAATCATTCATCTGCCATTGCTCTGTAAAGTTCTTCACTTTACCCGTATTCATCTGGCAACCGACACGCCACAAGGAGCCACAAAAAAGTGACTGTGCAGGATCCACATAGAGAGGTTGCATGTTTAAAAAGTAAATGTATAAATTGTTGGTATATGCTTATTAGTTTATGTCAGCTTATGTACCTACAAAATACTGGGACATGCAAGTGTGGATGATATAGGCAAAAAACAAAACAAAAACAGGCATCTATTCAGTTCTGTTCAATTTTATTTAAACAGTGCCAAGTCACAACAACACTCTTTTCAAAGGTAAAGACCTCACACTTAATTTTGAAATCCTTTTTATCTGTTGAATAGTAGAAATGAAAATAATAATGGGTGTTTTGGTTGTCCAGGGTCAAAATGCCAACTATTAAACTGAGTTTTGTGGCATTTGAATAAACATCAGTGGTCCCCAGAGGTAATGAACCTGACGACTCCAATGATTCCCTAACCTAAATGTTGTAACTCACAGGTCAAAATATATCATTTGTTGAGTAAAACTGAAGAGCTTGGATTTGTATCCAGTGCCAGCCTCAGAGCGAGATTTCTATCAGCACCAGTTTGATCATTTTGGATCACTGCACTTTACACATAGAGAATACACTGTGTTAGTAATACTGCTCCCACGTTTAAAGCGTTACACACCCACATTTATGAACTCACACTCCGTGAACTCAATATATCCTATCACCATGTGATATGTGGGGCCTAGCACTCACAGCGTGTGAGTGACATTCGGGCCCAGGAGATACACACCGGGGGGTAAACACAGTGCCTTAATAGAGGGAATGAAAATGTGGCTGGTAAGATAGAAGAAGGTGACAGAGAAAAAGAGAGCGGAAGCTACTGAGGGAGAGATGGTGTGATATCGGGGGAGATTGAAGGGAGGGGGACTCTCCGGCTCACATCACCTTGCCAAACTGTCACTGCCCCTCACACCCCACCCTTACAAACCACCCCGACCCCTCGCCCCGTGGCCCAGGCTCCCTCCTTCCTCGACAGAATGATTAATGGCGTATCTGGTCATGCGAGCACCCCTGTCCCCGACTACACTAAACAATATAACATAATATAAACATCATAACTTGTTTTTCTTTTCTTTGATCACAGAGACTACGTTAGATCCCAGGGTTCTCCATAAAACAGCGAATAGGACATCCTTACCAGAGACTTTTATTTAATCCATTTGTCTGCCGTTGTGTTAATAATAGGTGGAATAAACAATGCACACTCAGATTAATGGCACTGTTCAGTGGAGGAGACTGATAAAATCAGCATCATTTCACATCCTATCTCCAAAACAGCTGAATAATTTCAAACCATTAAAATCCCCCCCCAAAAATGATCTTCCATCTACTTGCAAAGGAGAGCCTGGCTCAGCAATCCACCTATCCCCGTGAGTGGGTCATATTATTTTAATGTCTTTTTAATATAGCCATGTCATAATCCTGCTGTTCCTCTAAACATTCTTGCCCATCATGCACCATACACAGAGTCAACCACACAATATTAAAGGCAATATACCACAAGAGTGGCCTACAAGTTTCATATCAGCTCTGTATTCCCGCTGGATCCATTACGGTTTATAGGACTGTACATTAGCCTCTGTCTAGTACCATTATCTCCTGGTGCTGGTGACACACTAGGATAACACACTTCACTGAGTGAGATTTTTACACTTTGCAGAGATGCAAGCAAAAACACACAATACATCATCTAAAGAGGTATGAATTCGCACAGATACGTATGCACAGAGAATAGTGTATGGCACGCGCACACATAACAAAATCTCATTCCATACGGTGACAGTCCTCTCAGCATTCAGAGCACAAAAGTGGTGTGAAGTGTGTTCAGCTGCAATGTGTTGTGCAGTAAAAATGCAATTTGAATGTGTAGCCTTTCCAGACAGCCTGCAGAGATTTCTTCCTCTTTGGAGGAATCTGAGTTTGATCCCTGATGAGATTTGGTTTGGAGTTTTCATTCCTCCAGGAAGACAACGAACACGCACATGAGAAAGCCATGATTCTGAATTCTGTTTTTATTTATTGATTTACTTATAATTGTCCATTTGGTGCCACAATTCACTTTTACTAAATAGTGAAGTGACTGAATGAAAGTGAAACTGAGCTTTCATTTCTTGAAAGCACTAGTTAATAACACTAATTTGATGTTCACTCTATAATACAGCGTGGTAGGAAGAACTGAAAAGAGAAAGATGGAAAATATTTATAATATATAAATAAAAAGTATTATAATAATGACTGATACAAAAAAAACAAGGAAAAAATCGTCCATATTATAACAATATACTGAAGACCATGCAAAGTAACATTATAATAATGTGACTCCATCTGAACATTTAAATGCAAAGACATCACTGCAGATAAATGTTATACTTGGACACGACATGTCTTTTTGTTCCGAATACCTTAAAGTTGATTTATTTCTGTGCTCCACACTGACAAAGGAGGCCATGTCATCTGCTGAGCTGTGACCTGCTCAAACACAACCTCAACACCCAGCACATTTCAGTGGCCTCCCAGGGTCTGACGCTAGAAGGCAAGTGCTAAAAGCTGCACACATAGAAAAGAGAAAAGAAGAAAAAGTGGGATCTGCTGGACAAGTCTAAACACACACACAAATCAAGTCCTCAGTGCTCAATCACATCCACCGCTAATGCAAAAAACATCTGGTCTAAGGGAGGCGTTGTTATTTTCACTGCATTAATACTAAATAATAATAATAGAAATTTTCAGATTTTGAATAAAAGGCAACATGAAGTCTGAATTTGTTTATAGTCACAGCAATAACCTGACTAAAAAAACGATGCCCTCTGATTAGAAACTCTTTAACAGCACCTGACCCAGCATGTGTTTACAGGCCATCCTGGTGAAGCCCAAGGCTTATTGCACTGAGCTCTGAGGTCGCTGCCTTCACCGAAGCCTTCAGGCATCACCACAGAGGGTCACGTAGAAGGTCAGCAAGCATGTCACCACTCTTCCTCTAGCAACAACAGATCCACCCCAATTTCTCACTAAAAACATCATCTTCTTCTTAACCTTTCCATGTATTTTTTATACAGGCTGGAACACACCCATATCAGTTACTCTTTATGCTTCCCGTGCTGAACCAAGCACACAGCGTAGGGCTCCTCTTTCCTTTTTTTCCCCTTCTTCTTGGAAAACTTGGCAGCTCTCTAACTGTGAAAGGGACATGCTCAAGATGCTGCATGTACGCCAAATGAAAAACAACAATTTTCCTCCTCAGCTCGCGCAGATGATGTACTCCACAACTTATAATTGTGCTACTGATTAGGCTCATCCCAGTGCATATCTCTGCCACTTCACAAAGCTCATCAGGCACATCTGTTCCCAACAGCACCAAACAAGAGGCACATTAACAAACAAATAGATAACAATTAGTCACGTTTGAAGTCTTCTGTTCCATTAGACACAAAGCCAGGACTGCTGGCTACAAGGAAGCACAAACGCCATGCTACAGTAGGGGGCTTCCTGGAGATAAACTTTCAGCATTTTGCATCATGGTGTCAATGCATGTGAAATCATTAGACTATGAAAAAACAAAAAACAGGTAGAATTTAGCAGCTATTTACAACCTAGCCATTGCAACTTTGGGTTTTTATTTATTTATTTTTCAGCAATCTGAGCTTTTCTTCTCTCCGCTGAGACACAAGAATGTGAAAAGGCTGCCAAGGTATCACTCATGCTACATTAAGAGACAACTCATGACACGGCGCAGGGTCATAGGTTAAAGTCATTACGAGCTGGGTGGCTACACTTTTTGACCTTTGACCCTCTATTCATAACGCCCTGTCTATCTATTCTGCTCAGTGCTTCAGGTTAAAACTGACCCAGCATGAAAGCAGGTGTTACAAAAGCTGCTGAAACGCATACCTTCGTCTGCACTACCAAACCTTACTTTCATAATATGTTAACAGGGCTTTTAGTTTCATAATTGCCTTCATCTTTTATTTTGACAATTAATTTGCTTGTTTTTCGCTCATGCACTCGACCCTGCTACACACACACACACAAACACCCCTAGCTGCTGTAAAACCCTCTCATCTCCCCCACTTCTTTTTCCATTTTTTAAAATACTTTGCTGTCCTTTTATTTTTGATGAGAAAGGGGAACAGAAGGTCTACCCCAGTGCACTCCCAGCCTTGTGTTTTAATTTTTAATGGGGTTGTGCAGCAATACTAGCACAAACACACACACACACATACACGCACACGCTCACACTGGTGGCTGGTTGCAAGCAGGTGTCGTTGGCAAATGCTAATTGAACTGATCCATGGGTCAGTGAGCCTTCCTGTTTTCCCTGTGCGCGGACACACTCAGGCAAAGCAGAAACGGTTGTTTCTGGAGGGCACTTCTGCCTCCCGCTGTATGACAACTGAGACACTCTCTGCGCTTTACGGTCAGCTAGAGAGGAGCCACTGAGCCCTACGATGGGGAGGATTACGGAGAGTAGCAACTTGATATTTTCTTTCAGCGGTGGATAAGAATGAGCTGGTGAAAAGACAGACGTCCACCTGAGGCACTCTAATCTGCTGTCTCGTTGTCATATCACAAGACCTACATAGGATCATTTATGTCTCATTCAGCCTGAGCAAACAAGGAAACTGAACAAAAAAATAAATAAATAAAAAAGGAAAGCTGATCCGTTTCACCTTCAAATGTGATTTGATTTGCAGTTAAGCACACATATACACACACACACACACAAGCACACATGTAAACAAGTTGCAGCCAACACAGCTATTCCTCTGAATAGAAGCACTGTGAATGGAACTGACTTAGTAATATAAATGAAAAAGTGCAGTAATGCAGAGTGACACATGCCGTGCAGGGGCAGGTTCATGTGGCTGATCCCTTTGGCCCATTAACTTAGTAGCCAGCCAGTGCTGATTAGTCTGGAATTACAGTTATGTAAGTTCATACGATAAGCATGCAAAAGCATTCTTAGACCACGCTTGTATAATCCGCACAAGCAAACTTTGAATCATTTGTAGCAATTCATGAAGTATTCAGATGAAAAGATAATAATGTGGTGGATTTTGTTTTTTTTCCTTACCTATATGCAGCAGAATCAGCAGGCACGGGAAAACGTGGACCGACAGGGGAGAGGGGAAAAAGAGAGAGAGAGAAAGAGAGAAACACATGAGTGCAGGAATACTTTTTTCAAGGGGCACAGAAATACACCGCAGTGCATTAAAACATTATTAGAGCATTACACAATCGCTTTTCACTCGCTGGTATCTCGGTTATATGCGAATTGGTCAAAATGTAAAGAAGCCGCGGTGCAGCCATACCCTGCCCCCTGTGCAGCCACACATGGCTCTGTTTCAGAGATGGAGGAATTCGGGAGGAACACATGTTTCCGGGAGCACTGTCAAGTATGTAGAACACAGCAGAATTCAGAGAGTAGGGGAACCGGCTTTAATTAGAGTTAAGCCGACCTGGCTCTATTTGTTTTCATTTGCGTGATTTATCCCCTTTGATTTGGCAGCTGGCTAACATGTCCCAGATCATCGGACCAACCCCGCCTGAGGTAAAAGGATACTGCTGGCCTTCGGAAAGGAGGGGCAGAAAGAAAAAAGGAAGCTAAACAGGCGTTCGGAGTTTATTGGGCCACAACTGAGGCCACCTTTTGTGTGGAGATGCTTGCATGCATACCAGCGGAGATGTCATGAGCCACATTTCCCTCAGCCAGGGCTTTCAAATGAAAACAGAATCATATAGGATGAGGATGGGTATATATTTTAAAGACCATAGATGGATTATTATATATTTGGACAAGCCCTCCAGACTACATAAAGCTCTGGAGTCTCGAGGGAGATCTGCTGATGGTTTTAAAGGCTTTAGTGTGTCTCTGTATTACAAATAGTCAAGGAACACAAAGTGAGCATCTGTGAGGAGCTCTGTGGCAAGAAGGAAATCAATCAAAAGCTAACATCTGCCTCAGAAAATACGTTCTTTACTGCAGTAGAATCTACAAACCATAAACTCCAATATGGAAGGTGAAATGATCCGAGACGTATGATCTAGATGCCTGTCATTGTTCACTTACAACCGGCACTCTTACACACTTTTCTCTCTCTTCTCATTTTTTTTTCCCCATTTAACTTTCACTTATATTGCTGGAAATGGGCCTTGTAAGATTACAGCTAATGTGTATACATCTTAGCTTTGTGATCAGATTACCCATTGCCACTGAGGCTGATCCATTTGATGTAGAGACACATCTTACTTACAAGAGCTGAAGTCACCGATAACTTGTCACTGCCAGCTTGTCGTTGTGCGCACGCACGTACAAAAAACAAGCAAAAAGAAGCCTCGAGCTAAATTAGAGTCAGATATAGGAGTGCACCAGCTGAGTTGAGAACTTTTTCCTTGTTTTAACCGCCGTGTCACTGCGTAAATTGGCAAGCCACATAATGTTCAGCATGTCCCATCTCAAGTGGCAGCAGACACCAGAAGGCAACAGCCTTAAAGCAGAACTAAAGGCTCGCAGAGGAAACACACATATCACTGTTTAGTTTTTGACGAATGGCCATACTTAATTTTTTTTCTCCCCTTTTTGTCTAATGACCAAGTCTGCATTTACTCAAAGTCTCCCCGCGAGCAGGTGATCAAGCCCAGGTTGTAGATTTACAGGCTGGCCAGCCTGCAGGCAGCCGAGGGGTCTGGGAACATCAATAAAGGGTTAACCAGCACCGTAAAGATTTAAAGAGGCAGTAAGTGGCTCTATTAGCCCGGCTGACTGTAGCAGCCGTAGGGGTTGAGGTGGAGGTACAGTGGATGAAGGAGTGAGGGAGAGACAGGAGATGAGGTGCCCCTGAGACATCAGTCCAGGGTGGAGAAAGGCAAAGAACTGGAGGGCAAAGCTAAAGACCGCTGCACAGGCACCAAATCAAAGCTACTGCTTTACCTTCCAGCCCCAAGACAGAGGCAATACAGTCATTGTAAGAAAAGAGCAGGAACTAGCACAGGAAAGGAGACGAGATGAAGAAGCGGTTTTATATATCGCTGGGCCTACACCAGTTTCAAAGGCTGCACATTCGAGTCTCATCAAAAGAATCAGTGTAGTCACTGTTCAAATTCTGGCAAATCTGTATTCAGATTTCATTAATCAGGAGCATTTCCTGCTCTGCTGCCTCTCTAAACTTTGACACTGATGCATTTTAGTGGGGAGCTACTGAGCGATGCAATCACCAATGAAGGAATGTTTATAATGTTGGTTGTTGCCACTTATTTAATGCTCTGTCAAGGACGTTATTAACTAGCGGCCAGGGTGCCCAATGATTTAAACCTGCCCATGGTGTTTGAGCTTGTTCACCCTTCTTTTATGCAGGCAGTTTCTGTGGAATAGCTACATCCATTTACTTCACTTTAGCAAATGCCCCCCAACCTGTCAAAAGGCTAACATGCACATTCAACACGCTCAAGCATGATGGATTTGTAATCAGCGTCCCAAAATTTGCTAAAATTTGCCAGGACGTGCCAGCTTCAAATATACTCAACCGTCAAGTAGCTAGGGACAGCACAAAACAGCAAAACACGCCTAAAGCATAGACACAACTTTAAGATGAAACCTTTTCTGTACCCTCAAACACCCTGATGTTAAACTCATTTTACATTGTGGGCCATGTACAGCCCTTCTTTGATCTTAAGTATTAGTATTACTTAAGTATTACTCTTATCTCATCTGATAAACATGTGAAATTACAGAAAAAAAAGCAGAAGTGTCCTGTAATTACAAAGAAATTAAATTTGACCTTTTATAAAAATTCTAAAATATAAAGTTCCCAATTCAAATAGTTTTTTTTTCTCCCTAATATCTATAGATAGAAAAGCCCCATTTTTATTGCTATCATGTAATTATATATCTATTACTTTACTTAATTTATTTATGTGTATTAATGGTTTAACTTTATTTTTCATAAATTTTAAAGTTTAAAATCTTTGTACTCCCTAACATTTTCCAAAACCTTCCAGTGGCCTGGACTGGCTTCCTGAGCCTTATATTTGACACCCATGCTCTAACGTGTGCTTTTTTTCCAATTTTCTCTGAAGTGACAAATCACACACGCTTCGTGTGTAACTGCAAAAATCTTGCAATAAACTACATAAAGAGAAATGGTCAAAGGCTATTAGATATTATCTCACAATGAGACTGCATCAGCCAGTCAGGTCTCGGACCACAGCAGTCATGTAAAAACACAATATGTTATTGTGCTAGATGAAAATACTATATGAGGCAAACTGAATTAAAATGAGCTCATTGCAAATGTATGACTATGAAAATACAAACACTGTTTCTGTTGCTGTGCTCATTCCAATTATCTCTCTGGCCCTTGGTATAAATACACAGATGATAGGAGTGATGGTGCCACCTTTTAATTTTCCATCCTTTTAATTCAGCATTCATTTCAATTTGTGCTTTTACAAAAACACATAACACACAATCCCCGCTCAGCAGTTCTGCCCCGTAATAAGTGGAGGTCTCAACCCAGCACTTTAATAAATGTGTTAATTCAGAGCTCACCAGGCAGAAACAATGCCAGGATGGGAGATAAATTCCCCAGCGTTCATTTCCTCTGTCTGTCTTATGGCTGGTGCTGAGCTGGAGATGGCCCATAGGGGGGGGGAAATGAAGATCATACATCACACTGAGGCATTCCTGCAACTCTAACATGGCTCCTTCTCTCTCTGTCTATGCATCTGTTTGTGTATATTCCACGCTGTAATGATACCATTTTGACATTTGTAGTGCAAGATGTCGTTTAAAATCAAGGGATTTTCTAAACGAGAGTTGATCTTAGGTATACATCAAAGCCCAAGATACGACTGTGCCATTTAAAGACCGTGTGGGCATGAGTGTCCACTGCATGCTGACGGGTAGGGGGGCTTTTTATTTCTAAACAAAGCCCCTGTGGAAATGCTGCTTTTACTCAGCCTGAACGTGTCTATTATTAACTCTCGGTGCTACAAAATCCCCAAGGCGAGTGTTCTGCTGGTCTGTAAGGGAGAAAAAACCCCCGTCTTCGCAGGATAATAGCCCTCCATCTAATTACAATACGAGCAATCATGAAGACAGACAGACAGCCACAGCATAAAGGAGGCGGAAGAACAAGGTGATATGCACCACATATACAATTCGGTGAAGGTCTATGTGTATGGACCTTGTTAAGCTTAGCTTTATAATCGCTGTTGCAAATTCTGTGACTGCATCAAAAATAGCATGGTAAATGAAAATTAGTAGGCAGATTAGTGCGTGCACAGTATCAAGAAATATACTCATCCAGTGACTTGGGAGCAGAGACAAACTGCCTGATGAACTGGGTATGAGTGAAGCTGAATCATCAAGCTAAATGGAGTTAATAATAAAGCTGTGCCCTGAGCCCTTCCCTTAGGTATGTTTAGCTATCTATTTGACCCTTCTAAATTCTCTCCATCCTTTCTTTTAAGAACTCGTGCTTGCGACTTCTAATTAGACTCCATACGCAGTGGTCAACAGTTAAGTTGCTCACATCTGGGATTTCTCAGAAGCTTCTCATTCCTGACTAACCCGCGCTGTAAACACGGCGCTCCATAATCTTGTCTCCCATCACATAAACGCATACAGAGAGAAAAAACTCAGGTTCCTGGCTGTCAATAAACTGCGCAGCACCTCTTTTGTGTCACTTATCCCCCCCTCCCTGCTCCACTTTAATGGCTTTTTTGAAGACTGAAAGCTTTTCTCCTGACTCCCCCTCCCACTTTGTTTAAACAAGTTAATTAGTGCAGTTGATCTGATGGGACTCTGGTGCCTCTCAGATCTGTCACAGAGTCCGAGGTTCCAGTCAGTGAGACAAAGGGACACTAATCCTTTCTCAACTCGCTGGCTGGAGGTAAGTGGGGCAGCAGACAACTTGACGAAGCATACTTTCAAACTAAGAGAGGAACTAGATGGCTGAAAAGTACAAATCAAAGTTGAAATCAAAGTCCAATTAGCACTGTTGGACTAACTTTGATAACTAATAAAGAAAAGTTATGATACAGCCTGCCCGACGAACATGGAAAAACAACCTTAAAATCTGCTTTTGAGCTGTGCCTCATGTCTTAATCAGGCTGCTCGATACCGGATCAATACTGAGATCTTTATTGTAAAACCGACTTTAAAGCTCTTCTTTTATGGATCAGAAGACTCATTAGTATGCATGAACTACTAGCTCAAATCAATGCATCACCAATGGAAACTATCTTCGCTTGTTGAGAGCACTAGTCATTGATCACAGCAGCAGTAAATATGGATTTGTAAATCTGCTTCTTTGCTAAAGAACAGCGCTACTCCAGACTCAGGTTTTGAGTGGGCCAAGCGATGGGATCTGCAGGAATAAATGATAAAGGTTTTAAGGTTAAATTCATTTGCTGGAGGGCTGCTTGGGTGTTGTGTGCTATGTGCGCCGCACTCAGCCACAATGTAAAATTCATAGCCTTCCCTGTTAAGAGCGTCTCACTAATCAAAGTAGTCAAACAATAGACGTTTACCGTTTCTTGCAAGAGGCGAGAGGCTCACATGACCACAGAATTTCTTTGTTAATGAGCTCCTAAGTGACTCAGCTGAGAAGTGCAGGTACAAGAGCAATGAAGAGACACCGTAGGGAGGGAGGGGAAAGAAAGAAGTACGCCGAGAGGTCACGTCTCTGGAGTGATGGAGCTGAATGAAAATGGCTCCATATGAGGAAAGGCTGTCTGACATCCTCTTCAAAGTAGAAGTGAGACACAGGGAGCCGGAGGAAATGCAGAATGCTGAGAAGCAGCTAGGGGGGTTATTGATTAAGAGACCACGAATGCGTGAGAGGAGACAGCCCAGCGAGGGAGGGGGGAAGAAAAAGGTAGGGATGAGAAGGTGGAATAAAAGGATATCTAAAATAGTAAGAGGAAGGGGAAACAAGGGGAGTTTAAAGCAGGTTCAGACTCAATCACCAGGTAAAGAGGACAGAGAGAGAGAAGAAGTGGGTATTGTGAGTAAGACACAATTATACCCTCACATCTCCCAAGTAAGCCTCTGGTGGCTGATGAGCGGATGAAAGTGGAGTAGAAGAGCAACCAAGAGAGATAGCGATACCGAGATAGTTAACATGTTCCCAGCTATCCCCAGCACCCCTGCTGTCCCTGCCAGTCAGCAGGCATTCTGCTCCCTGCCTAATGAGTTGTTTACATCCAGAAGCAGAAGATCAAAACCTCACCTCCAAGTCATGGTTGGCAGCATCAATACCTCCAGATACATTAAGAATCTTTGGATTTTTGCAGCGACTCCTTATTTGAAAAACAGGGGCAAACACATCATTACAGTTATAAGCACTTCTTTTCCCGCAGTTCATCCCTAATTCCTATGACTCAGATGCCTGGGGATTGTGTATGAGTCTTCTTTAATGACCAAGATTAATGTTAAGTGGCATTATGGTAATGGAGGTACCAGGCCTATTCCACTTTATTAAATAAAGCTGCTTGAAAATGAATACGATTATGGATTCTGCTGTTGTTAATGGAGCGTGGCAGAGAACAATGTTGACTTTTCTCCTCATTATTGTTTTGATATGATGATCAGGGTGCATTCTGCTGTGCCGTATTCTGCTTCATGCGCACAAACTCATATACGCGAGGAGACACAGACATAGGTTTCAATCAGCATCTTGTAGCATACAATCTCACATCACAGCAGGGACTTGCTGTGCCTTATGTATGTGTGCGCCTGTGTGTGTGTGCTGGAGTGCACAGCAAGAGACAAAGCAAGAGGCAGCAAGAGCTACTGTGTGCTCTACTGCATCCCCAGCACTCCCTTCAAATTTCAGCAACAATAGAGTCATACGGCACTTTGAGATAAATCCAGTTGTGTAGTAATACCCCATGAAGATCTGCATTAGCCCAGATATCAAAACCACTGCTGTGCGAATTTTCTAAAAAAATAAATAAAATAAAAAAACCCTAAAAACTTCATTGACAGTAACTGGAATATTATGCCTCTATCCTCTTCGGAGGGGAATAAGAGGATTTTTACAGAAAGAAACTCGTCCAGCTGCCTACTGAAAGCAAATGTTTCAAATCATTAGAGGAAGATTCAGCCCTGATTCTTTGAGTTGAGCATTTATTTTGTGGCAACTGGCGAGAGAACTTGAAATCATAAGTTGAACGTTACTCTTGTTACTGACCCGATCTCCTCTTGAAAGAAACATCTGTGTTGGTGAGCAGTGGGTGATGTACTATTCTATTTATTTCTTCATATTTTGCTAGGAAAATTCAGATACTATATTTCTGTGTTTTTCTAAGGCAAGAACTGAGTTTTCATCATGCTAACAAGCTTGAAAATCAATATTTGGTGTGACTGCTTTTATTCAGTTTAGTTTTATCTAGATAGTGCCAAATCACAACAACATTTGTCTTAGGGTGCTTTATATTGTAAGGTAAAAACCCCTACAAAAAGACAGTTAAAACACCAGCAATCATATGACCCGCTATGAGCAAGTGCTTTGGTGACAGTGGGAAGGAAAAGGTCCTAGGACAGAACCCTGTGGAACTCCATAATTAACCTCTGTGTGTGAAGAGGACTCTTCATTTACATAAAGAAATTACAGTCTATTAGATAGATATGATTCAAATAAGCACTACAGTGCCGTGTTTATTCTTCAACACAGCCTGAATACTCTTTGACAAGCCTTCTTGTCAGTTCTTTAAGTAGTCTTCGGGAATAGTTCTCCCGGCTTCCTGAAGGACATTCAAGGCTCTACTTTGGATATTGACTGCCTTTTGTTCTGTTCACTATCAAGACGATCCCACACTGCCTCAGTAATGTTGAGATCTGAGCTCTGGGGAGGCCAATCCATGACAGATAGTTTTCCATTGTGTGTTTTATTATGCAGGTATGTTTTCACTACATTGGCAGTGTGTTTGAGATCATTATCATGCTGACAAAAGATGCAGTTGTCAATCAGACGCTTTCCAGATGGTACTGCATGGTGTATCAAAATCTGATGGCACTTTTCTGCATTTATAATTCCATCAGTTTTGACAAGGTCTCCACCACCACTGGCATGACAGACCTAATGGAGTTTTACGGATGGTTGTAGAAATTCACTGTTGTACCTCTCTCCTAAACTTTGCATATTAACAATGATTTGAACCAACAATTTTAAAAAAAAAATAGCATTCATCACTCCATACTTATTTATTTCCTGTAGCCTGGAAATAAAGAAATAAAGGAAATGACCACATTCCAACATGGAGTTGGTTCATATATTAAAGGTTATTAGCTTAAAAGTAACGTGATAATAAGATACAACAGCATTTTGAACTTGTAGGAGCCTTACAACTTAGATGCATCCAGTGTAAGCAAGAACTAGCATCATATTCAAGGTGAAACTTCCAGGAATAAAGCCAAAAACTGCAGTTCACAATATGGCCACTTGAGGTTAAAAATGACTCAACTTTAGAGGAGAAGTAAACATGTTTTTGGTCTCTGTAACCATTCCTCCAATTTCATAGGTTGGCTGTAGCTCAGAAGATAGAGCAGGTACTGCACCACAAGTTGCACTCCGATGCATTCATTGGAGTGTGAATGCTAGATAGAAAGCACTTAGAAAAAAGTGCTTGGCAAATGAGGCAAGCTGTATAAAGCACTTTGAGTACTGGAGTGATTTTTTTTCTTTTCTTTTTTTTAGACACACAACTTCACCTATTTAGTACAGTAACAGTACGACTTCGATTGTAGTGAGATTCACTCATGCATCTTGCGAGCATGCTAGCATTAGTTTGACTCTTGAGCTCCACCATCTGAACAAAATATGTTTATAGTGGGAAAAAAATCCAGACACCAAAAACTCCATTTGTGATGTCACCTTGGCTGAGTTGGATTTTTATGCACGGCCTCTGGTATCATAACAACAACTTGAAATAGTAAGATATCAGTTAAATTTACCCGCTACAAAATAACTGGCATCTTACTATGTTAGTTGTCAATGAAATCCAGCTTCTCTTGCATACTTTTAAATCGCTTTAAAGAAAGTCCAAATGTACCGCCATAAAAAATTAAGCTATGAAATCACATTGTTTAAACTGATTAAAAATACACTGGAGAAGCTTGATTTAACTATATAAACAAGTATGTGTTGACCTGTGTAACATGTCTTATTTTAGCCAGACTTTAGAAAAATGAATGAATATTTGAATTGTTATAGTGAGCATTAAATATGAATGGACTCACAGAATTTTGGGGGCAGGGGTTGAAACATGAGAGTGGCCTGGATTAGGTGATCATTTGTTTCAGGCTCACCAGCTGTACGTCTGCTTGTCTGTATATGTCTGTGTAAGAACGCACAAGCTTCGAGTCTAAACTCATAAAATCTCACCCTAACTTTGAGGTCTCCCCTCATGGGATGATGTTCCCGTTGTTTTCCGCAACCCTTTTCTCTCACCTTCAGTTTCCCTCAAACTACACCCCTCCCCCTTTCTTCTCTTCATGTCCCCCAAGTCACAGACACCAGAGCACTTAACCTCAACAGGCCCTCCCCTCCTACTTAGACGGCCCCTGACACAGACGCAGTGTCACATCAACTCGGCTCATATTTAGCCCTGGATATAAAAGATTAATGGGAAGAGAGCGGGGGGGAAATCAGCATTTGGGCCTGCCAAATGCTCTCTGCTCATCCAGACAGGGAGCTCTCTCTTGTGTTATGGTGGAACTGTAGAGGGTCTGTAGTTTGAGCTGAAGCACTGAAAGGAAGACGGCATCATGCCGAGCCTTCCACCCTGGTGTCACTTTCAGTTTACCTTCCCCTGCTGAGAATCCTCCGCCAATTATTTGGGCTACAGCGCACACCGCTCTCCTTCCTGCAACAAACAATGACATCAAATACTGCGTCTTCTGGGATCTTTGAAAGTTAGAAAAAAAAAA